>NC_057813.1:499140456-499345721 GCF_018294505.1 Triticum aestivum
TCTCCCGATCTGGATCAGGAGCTTGTCGGCGCCGCCCAACCTGCCTTCCCCAGCTAGCCGGCCACCCTCTCCTCCTTCTCACTGTCGCTTCATCTCCTAGCCTCCCTCCCTACTCCCAACCTCCACCGGCCGCCACATGATTCACCCCCCTTGATCCTCTCCACCTTCCACACTAGAGCCCGTGGGCCGCGGTACCCACTCTGTTGCCTCTAGGACCCTGGCCTCCTTCCTCCCAACACCGGAGCGCAACTACCTTCTTCCTCCTGGCGCAAGAGGTGCCGCGCGCGGCCGCGCTCCATGTGTCCCCCGCAACTCTTCGATCCCCCTGTCCCGACCCCAGATCCGGCGAGGATCCACCAGGCGGTGCCTCAGCCGTCACCGTCGGGATGCTTTGGATCGGGCGACAGGGGAGCCCCCGCGCGGCCATGCACTGGATCCCCTGTCTTCCTCGCTGGATTCGGCCTTCGCCAGCAACACCTACGCTCAGGAGGTCCCACCACCGCATCCCCGACCCGCCACTGTGACTCCGCGACACGACCCGCCACCGCGCTCCTCACCTCGACTTCCTCCCATCCGTCATGGAGCGAGGGACCCGACCCCTAGATCCGTCAAGCTCAGCTCCCTCTTCCAGCCACGCGACCCCACACCTCCCAGCGTGGACGGGTCTGTGGCGCTCACCCACACAGGATCCCTCCCCCTCCCTGGACTCCGGCAGTCCCGTTCCCATGGCGCGCCAGCAGGTATAAACAAAAAGAAGCCCAAAACAAAATCTTCACTATTGTTCTCCGCTGACTACGAGCAGTGCAGGTTGCTCTTCGTTGCAGGTTGGTTGGATTGTTGGTGCAGTACCCAAATCGCTAGTGTTTTCGCTAATGCTCGCACACATCACTGGAGGTTCACCGGAGCACCCCCTCGCAGCTCTGTCCTTCCCCAACATGTAGTTCACTGGCGACGGCCTTCAGTTCATTTTGGTTGCTGTTGATGCCATCGCCACAACAGTACAGACAGGTCAGAGTCGACCACCTCACCTCCTCTCCCTGACAGCGTCAAGTTTGGTTGTTGCATGCATTTGCAGTATACCAGGCGTGGGCGTGCAGTGCGCAAGGCGACAGCCTGAAGTTTGGTTCTGGGACGCACTTGCAGTACACCAGGCGTGCCCGTGCAGTGTGCAAGCCGACGGCATGCAGTGCGCAAGGTGCCAGCCTGAAGTTTGGTTGTGGCATGCACTTGCAGTACACCAAGCGTGCACGTGCAGTGCGCAAGCCGACGACATGAAATTTGGTTGAGGCGTCCCTCTCCTTGTCGTCTACATGGATCCAGCGCCCCGTGGTCGTCTCTCATTCCGTCAACAAGAGGGCCAGGGTCGTTGCTCACTGTTCACATTTTTTTCCACGCTACCCCTTATCACTTCTTGTGTTTGTTTGGCAATTTCACCAACGTGTCTTGGGTTCACATGTTCGTTGGTGCAGCTCGAAGCTCCCTCGCCCGATGCCAGCAAATAGGCTTCCTTGTGAAGTTCAATAGCGCCACCAATGGTTCATGGATAAACTATTTGATATGCTTCAAAGAAGAGTAGAAGGAAAAAAAATTGAACAAAGGTTTCTGCTGAAGCTTTTGCGTTGAGGAGTGAGAGGAGCTGTTAAATATTTAACTTTCTTTTTTCCTTTTGGCAATTGGCCTATTTTGTTCTGGAGTTGTCTTAAATTTTTCGCTGTGATTGAGAAAAAGGTTTTGGAGTTCACTAGCAAAAATGAGCGACTGTGTGCTTGCAGTACGTCCAGAGAGTGTGTGCGGTTAGGCGGGGCAGGCACTGCATCGTGTCATTGCATTTAAAAAAATGTGGAGTGGGTTGTATTTTGTGTGCGATGATTGTAACTTGGAGACCGAGAAAGGGATGCAATTTTTTTACACTACATTGTGGGTTATTGCTCAATTTGTAAAATCTTTCTTTGTAAAAGCAGTGCGCTCGGTTGAACCGAAGAAGTACTTTTTTTCAAAGTTCATTATTAAAAAAAGTATAAAATAAAAAACATCATGAAGTTCGCTTGCCCGTTTGTTTGCAGTGCGGTTTTCAGTTTAAAAGCAGTGCGGTTTTCTTCTTTGTCTTCAAAAATTTATGTCCCATAAAAAAATCATGCAGTCCGCTAGTCCGCCTGATGTGGTGCGGTTTTCAATCTAAAAGCAGTGCGGTTTTCTTCCTTGTCTTGAAAAATTTACGTCCACAAAAAAAAAAGCCATGCAGTTCTTTTATCCGTGTGATGCAGTGCGGTTTTTCGTCCGTTGCAGTGCGGTTTTCAGTCGGATGAAGTATCCACGTTGATTTGGGTGTCGCGAAAAACAGAGTGTCCGCATTTCTGTAAATTCGAAATTCCTCTTAAACTGTAAAGAATCAGAGAGAGTGTTCTACATGAAAGAGTTGCATCTCATTGATATCTTTCCAACGGCGCATAGTTTGAATCATTCCGACTAGCGGTTTGCAAAAATTTCGCGAAAAACGGCCGCTACAACTCATCATCCGCCGCATGATTTTCAAAATTAACTTAAAACCGTAAGGAATCTCAAAAATATTTTAACATATGAAAGTTGCGCCTCGTTCGTAGCTTTCCAACGGTGTATCACACGCCTCGTTTCGACAAATGGTTCAAAAACTGGAGCGAAAATAGTATCAAATTTTTTTAAAAACTTGAAAAACAGAGTTTCGCTATTTAGTAAATTTGAAATTGCTTTTAAACCGTGATGAATTAGAGAAAGATTTATATATGAAAAAGATGCGCCTCGACGATATCTATCCAACAGCGTATCATTTGCTTCATTCCGACAAGCGGTTTAGAAACAAACGCGAAAAAACGCTCGCTACCACTCGTGATCCGCTGCACTATTTTCAAAACTGCTCTTAAACCGTGTGGAATCTCGAAAAGTGTTCAACATGTCAAAGGTGCGCCTAATCCATAGCTTTTCAATGATATATTACACGCCTCATTCTGGTAAACGGTTAAAAAATTAGAGCGAAAACAGTACCGGAAAAATAACGTGTGCAGTTTTTTCTCCGACGAGAAGTTCACTAGTCTCTATTGTAGTGCTCGTCGTCAAAATGATGCAGTGCGCTTCTGTTGAGCGTGCAGTGCCGAAGTGGTGTGCAGAATAGTTATTCTGCTAATATTAGCAGAATAGACCGTCTGTGTGTGTATATATATATATATATGTGTGTGGGGGGGGTGTGTGTGGGTGTTTTGTCCTTTATAACATTCACTTATAGCTATGTCTTTGGTGCTACCCCCTCAAATTCTTTCTGTCTAAGTCATATGCATTTTGTTGACACTTGTCGAATATCTTCTCTGTGTCCTTGTCAGCAGAAGATATAGAGACACACTTTTAAAACTGATTTTAATGTCTTATCCTTTGCCTGAAAACCGGAGAAGCCGGAACGACCACCCGACAATCCAGGCGTGTGTGTGAACATAGATCAACTCCTGATAAGTTGCATGTACGCCACCTGTCCTTCAGATGTGAACCGCCAGGGGCACCTGCATAATTGCGCTGCGCTGTCCTCCTCCTTCCTATAAATACTCGCCCCCTCGCGGTCAATATCTCTTTTTCCACCTCGCCATCTCGCTCAAACCTTAGCGCCACTGCTAGCTCACATCGACGCCGGAGACAAAGTGCTTAGCTCCCGCGACTTCTTTCACACCGTCCTCACGCCGGCCGCGGACCTCGTCTTCTCCGCTGCCGCCGTAGGTGTCTTCCGCCGCCAAGTTAGGGCATGGGAGATTGGACTGCTCGGCCTCCCTTCTACCTCATCTAGCAGTTCGTCTGTGGTAATTAAATCTCACTTTTTACAGTCTTTTATCTCTCAAATCCATGCACTTCAACCAAAAGTGGTTTATACACTTTCAAATCTGGATCTGTCTCTTTCTAAATCTCATATATTGTAGAGTATGTTCACTTATGCGTCAAAAATAGTTAGATTCCTCACTTGTACCTATTCGTGGATTCGTACAAATCTGGAACCAACTTCCTTCAATAAGTGAATGTCTTCACACTGTGAGGTCAATGTCTTCTAAACTGATTTATCTTCAAAATCTTCTGAGAATGCATATGACCTCTTCCCCTTTCCTCGCATCTCTAATGTTGTCATAGGTATATGTCCGTGGGAGAATCCCTTGGTTCTCATAGTCTGCATTCATTTGCAGAATTTTTACAGTGTCACATTGAATCTATTGAAGCCAGTTCTTGCTTGACAAGTAGACGGAAGCCTTTCACTATTTTGAAGCCTATCTGTCTGAACATTATGGCTACTGAGAAGTCTGCATGGAAATGAGGCAGGCAATGCCGTGGCAAAAGAGCACTGGGCTTGCCTGCAGATCTATATGAACTCTACAAATCTGATCCTGAAGAGAGCTACACATAGCGCAAGAACTGGATCTAGTGGATCCGAAGATATTGGGCAGAGCAGTCGTTCAAGTACAAGTTTGTAACACCTGAATATGCTAAGAAGAATGCCATCAAGCGCCCATGGGGTGATTGTCTGTACAAAAATTTGGTACCGAAGACAAAGGCTGAAGCTATTGCTGAGGAGTTCTATCCTTGCATGGTCCGAGGACCTCAGCCTGAGAATGTCGACCCATCATCACTCTTATGGTGTCGTGACGACAATCTCTTCAAGCGTAACCTTTAGTTTGCAAAAGATTCAGCTATTAAGAACCAGAAGGAATTTGGCCTCAACTTCAACCCTGGTCCCTCTACTCCAAGGTCAGATGGTACTCGTGAAGCCAATGAGAACAGAATTGGCCCCTTCGCGAACTTCGATGGGCTTCTGCCCATATTGCTGCCCAGAGAGCTATAGTGGAGCAATCTGCTGAAGAAGCAGACTCTAATGATGCTCCATCTCCACCGAAGCAGAAGAAAAAGGCTAAAGCTTCAAAGCCTTCCGCTACTGCTGCTTCGAAATCTTCAACCAAGAAGCCTCTGAAAACTGCACCTCCTGAATCCAGTGTGCAATCTGAAGATTTGTCTCGTGTGTCCAAGAGGACCAAGAGGCAATTGGCCAAGAAGGTTTCTGGGCAACCCCTCACACCTGTTGTTGTTCTATGCAACGAGGAAGAAACAATTGATTTGTCAAGTGATGAAGATCTTGGTGATGAAGCTCTAGAGATGCTGATCAAGAGCAAGCAAGAGGCGGAGATCTTCAGTGATCTGCCCCTCTTTGATGTTGACATCTTGAATAACTTAATTGATGAGTGGTTCGACGACCAGAGCATCAGCATTCAGAGCTTGCAGCTGCCAATAGGCATCAGGGCCATGTTTCATGGAGCCATTGCTAATGAGTTGGCCTTGGCTCAGAAAATCGTCGAGCTCAAAAATAAGATAGATTATGAGAGGTGCATTTCAAGAATCATATGCACAAGCTCAGTGTGGCAGATGTGCAAATTTCAAGAAGATGTTGCATGACCTCAAGACTGAATTTCACAAGAAGCGTGAAGAAGCCAAAGGCTCTTGGGAATGCATGAAGGCTTATGCACAGAAATGTGTGCAAGCACACAATGAAGCTAAAAAGAGGAAAGCTCTTGGGTGTCCTGGCATCAACCCCAGAATGGCTGCTAGGAAGACCAAGAAGCATGCCGAAGCCAATCTTGATGCACCAAGGCAGGGACAACCCAACATTGTCTTCCCTGCCAGCATGACTGGCTCGAAGCCAAAGGTCCCCTCTGTTGCTTCAGAGCTCAAGAAAACAAGGCAAGCTAAAGCCGAATCCAGAAAGAGGAAGCACAAGGATACATCTGATGATGATCCCTCAAAGAAAAAGTTGAATACAACGGGCTCTAAGTCTTCAAGGAAAGAGTGTGCTGCTGCCCCAGAGCCCCTCATAGTTGAACCCATTTCTGTTGCCTACCCTGCCTCTGCAAATCACGAGCGTCGTCTCGTCGTCCATGAGCCTGCTCCCACAGAGGCTCCAGAATCTGAAGAAGTTCCAGTTGTTGACCACAATGCAGCTGAAGACATTGGTCATGAAGACAATGTACTTGATGATGAAATCCTTCCCCAGCTTGAGCCCCAGTTGGTATCATCGCCTGCTCCTGCGAGCAGTGAATACATTAGCATTGGTCGTCCATTGACGCCAATTGCTCAAGATGACTCATGGGCTGAGCACCAACAAGAAGATACCCCAGTACAGGATGAAACACCCCGTACTCCACTAGCTCAAGTCACCTCTTCGGTGCTTGATGATGACAATTACATGGAGGCCACTCCATTTCCGAAGGTGTCGCCAACGTTTTGCAGGCTTCACAAAGGTCTCAGGCCACCTGTCTCTATGTCGACCATTCCAGAAGAAGATTCACAACAATCTAGCTCAGTGGCACGTCAAGTGTTCCCTGAAGCAAATCCTTCTGCGACTGCTCAAGAGTCTGAAGCTAAAGCTATTGAAGACATTCTGGCTGCATCAGCCGAAAAAGAAAGAAGAGAAGAAGAAAGAGAAGCCACACCCCCTGCTACTGATCAAGTCATTCTTGAAGAGAATGTGATCATGCACGACCCTCCAGTCGTTGACCAGATGGAGGTTGAAAACACTGAGGCTGCCACCAACAATGCTACTGGAGCCAATGACCCAGTCATGGCTGAAGACAATGTGGAGCCTGAAGGAAATGTAAATGCTAAAGCCACTGTGACGCCAATCACCACTGATGGTGTTGTTCCTCCACCACGGCCTCATACCATGGGAAGGGCCTTCAATCATGAAGGTCAGATTGTCACTATCCGATGGCCAATTATGGTTCCTCCTACTACTTCAGGACCCCAGTATGATTATCATGTGGAGCAAAGGCCTCAAGTTCAGAAGCCAAAGCCACATCTGCTAAGGCTTCCAAGTGATGTCACTACACAAGTCTCATTCAGCGTGCTCAACTTCAGAGACCACAACACCTTCTTTGATAGCGCCAAGAACCCATACAAGAAGCCAAAGATCTCCTCTGACAGATTTTGGAGCCATCAACAGCAAAGCTATTACTCTTGCATTCTATACAATCAAGACCAGATTTTTCCGCACAGACGTCTGGATTGTGATGCTATGGATGGGCTGCCATGTCTGGAAGAAGCCCTTGACTGCTTTAGGGATGTTGGTCTTCTAGCTTTTGTGACTGATAAGGAACATTAGAATGAAGAGCTTCTGCTTCACTTTTATGCCACTCTACACATTCGAGGCTACAACAGGGATCCAAAGACTTGGATCCTTGAGTGGATGACAGGTGATGTACATCATGAAGCCAAAGCTCAGGATATCATCGAGCTTACTTCCCTGCCCACTCCAGGTGAGTTATATGAACCTGGTTGTTCGCTCCATCAGAATGAACTGCAGAGCATATTTCAGAAGCCAGAGCCAAACATGAGCCAAATGCTTAGCATGATGAAGCCATTGCCCCAAGACGCTGAATATCCAAAGGAGTTCTTTGTTAAGGACCTTGAGTACCTGCCACGCACAGTGTATCACATTCTGAGGCATACTCTCTGGCCCATCAAAGGCCATTCTTCTGAAGCCAAACATGAAGGCGCCATGAAGATTTTGGTATTCTATATCATCAATGGCATCAACTTCAACACTCAGGATTTCTTCATTAGACAACTTGCTGCTTCCGAGATTGATCTGTTTGGTCTGAAGTTTTATGCTCCATGGGTGATGTGCTTGATTAAGCGTCATTCAACTATTGACTATATGCCTTTAGCGTGCAACCACATTGTCTTTCTGCCTGATGTTTATAAGTCTGTTGAAGCCATCTACCCCGAGCCTACAAAGAAGCCCCTCCGTCTTGAGAATGCTGAATTCCAGAGCTTCACACAACCCATTCCAGGTGTTCATGTGCCCAATGCTGCAACTCCTGCTTATCCTTTGGCTGGCAATCTGCGTCTATCGCACCGTGCCAATATTGAAGCGACTGCAAGCACCATAGCTCAAAGGCCTCAAAAGCGTCCTCGTGTTCTTAATGACCGTGAGCTTCTGGTGGCTTTACATCAAAAGCAGGACAGACATCATGACTGACTGAAGCGTCAGATGCAAAGTATCTTGGTGGATGTCATTCGCATTCGCAACTTGGCCACAAAGAACTCGTTTGTAGCCCATGAAGCCCGTCAGTGGTCTTGGAAGAGTCTCACCTTGCTCTGCACTGAAGATGATCTTCTCGCGGATGGCTTCACTGAGAATTTCAAGTTTGACTCCAAGCCTCCTCAAAATGCAAGTTGGTGTCGCACACCCTCCATTGAAGACTCTGAGTGCTCATCTTCGGCTGCAACTGTTGTTGCGAGAGTCGTCGATGAAGAAGATGATGCCACTTCGTCTTTTTAACTACACTGCATCACGATGCTTCACCAGGCCCGTCTGCACCACCAAACTCCAACATCGACCCTGCTGCTCCAACTTCGTCTCCACCTGGGAATGAGTAGATACTCTATGTCTTCAAACCTTTTTGGTCATTACTGACAAAAGGGGGAGAAGCATATGAGTTGATAGTCTTCAAGCGGGTCCATATGGGTGGTTGCTTAATTTTTTCTAAGTTCTTACAACTCTCGTTCTGAAACTTTTGGCTTTTGAGTTTTAACACTTAAACTCGATGGTCGTCTGCTACTCTTGCTGCCACTTTGTGATGCGATGATAAAATCCGCATGTAGTCATTCTGCAGACGTCCATTTTCCGTTATGCATATCATTATCTTCATTACCTTTTTATATGCATGATGAATTGTCTTCACACTTTGAAGATGGCCTCCACAAAGCAAAACCTGCCATGTGCATTTGCATTCAAAAGCAAACTATTTATATGCACATCTTTAGGGGGGAGTCTCTTTATATGTATGAAGACAATGCTTACAAAACTAAACTTTCACATACTTTTCTCCCTGTTGAAAACTTCAACCAGTTTGTCATCAATCACCAAAAAGGTGGAGATTGTAAGTGCATCTAGTGCCACCCCTAGTTGGTTTTGGAGTATTGACGACAAACGTGGTTGAGGGACTAATGTGTTTGAGAGAATTGCAGGATAACACAGGTTGTGTCCCTCATTGATTCGGTTTACCTACCAGAGATGACCCCTAAAAATGTGTGAAGACATTGAAAACAATGGTGGTTCGTGAATACATTCACGACAAATATTATGACACGTGAAGATATTCACTTGAAGACTATGGAGTGCGAAGACATAGCTGTTTTGTAGTTTCCTTTCTTCTTTATTGAGTCATAGGAACCACCATACTGTTAAGTGGGGTCCAAGTGAATAAAGTCAGAGTGACTGAAGTGATACTCAACCAAATCCTATGTCTTCGAGCGAAGACAATGAGAGCAAACCTTATCCAAAGCTGGATGAGTCAGTTTTGCTTGTAGCCTAAGCCAAGCTGCCACGTGTGTTTGAAATTTGACCGTTGGACAGTTTAGTGACCCAGGGTCATTTTAGACATATTAGGTCGGGTTGCCTCCTTGCTATAAATAGCCCACCACCTACACCCTAAGTTGGTGGCTGCTCAGAGTTAGTGCACGACTTTTGTCGTTTGAGAGCAATCCACCTCCGAAGCATTTGAAAGAGAGATCCTTGCGAGGACAAAGCCCTAAACACCCAGAGCCAAAGAGTGTTAGGCATCATTGAAGTCTTTCTATCCGCGTGATCCGAGGACTTATTACACTTGAGGACTGTGAATCCTCCAGTCGGTTAGGCGTCGCGTTCTGAGCATCCAAAAGTCATTGTGGATTGCCTATGAACGAAGTCTGTGAAGGTTTGGAAGTCTACCTCGAAGACTTACCAGAGTGATCGGGCGAGGACTGGGTGTCCTTAGCTCAAGGGGAATAAGGTGAAGACACAGTCTTCTGGGTTCAATCTCAGCCTCCCTAACCAGACGTACAGTTGTCACAACAACTGGAACTGGTCTACCAAATCCTTATCTTCACCAAGCAACTGGTTATATCATCTACTCTCTTTGTTTTACAGTTTGTCTTCGTGAAGTCATTGCTTGCCTGCCTGATTCATTTGACTTCATCCTTTGAAGACTTATATCTATTCAGCTTTGTACTATCTTTCATTCTAATCCTGTCTGCCTAGTTACAGTTAATCTTCGTACTTTCCCTATATTGTATGCTTGACTAATGCTTGCCTAGTGTAGTCTTCATTCCGCTGCTTACTATATAGGCCCAGTCTACCTGTTTCTCTTCAAAGCCACTGTGTTTTGAAGGCTTTCATAAAAATCGCCTATTCACCTCCCCCTCCCCTCTAGTCGATAACTAGCACTTTCATCCTTGGGACCTCTCTCTTTTGTTCTAACCGGGCTAATCCCCTTTCCATTATAGAGATAACGGAAATGCAATCGATCCAAGGCTAATCTGAACTAATCCCCTTGAGACCTTATGTTATTTTGCGGGCTTGTTTATTTGTTGCCCCCAACATGCAGCTTGTCTTTTATTTTTCGTTCGAAACCTTGATGTATTGTGTGAACCTCTGTTTTTTGGTGTGGCCGTATCGTGGTTATGGCTTTGTTTATAAAGTGAGGTATCACTCGAGGTATGAAACCTTTTTTAGCATTGCTTGCTAAGGAAAAAAAGAAGAAGTTAGGACTACCGCGTCCGTCCTTGTAAGTAATGTTTAGATTATATGGCCAAAAGCTACCCTGTCATACTTTAGTCATGACTAGAAACTTTATATTTGTTTGGATCATGACCAATTCTTTTTGGCAGGTCAATGCTCATGTTCCCACTCTAGTTCAAAGTTTCTTGCTAATGTTACCAAATCATGGACCAGTAAAACCTCAACCAAAATTTCAGTTAGTCAAAGAGTCATTTTACAGTGCATCCGAATGATATGGACCGTCCGTCGGAGCGAATTCGACGGTCCAGATCCGATGCAATACGCTGATGTCACGTGTATTATATCAGACCCCGAGGGGCATTTTCAGCAGAAAAAATATTTTGAACTGATCTGATTTTCCCTCCCAAATATTTCGAGGGTATTCTCGGTACAAATTTTAGGGCTATTTTCGGTTCGATTTTTATCCTGTTCGCTAGGGTTTATTCCTCGCCACCGCTAGGGTTTTAATCCTCGCCGGCAGGATCTAGCCGCTCGTCGCGGCCCCTCCCTCCCTCGCCACCGGCAGGATCTAGCCGTGCGTCGCGGCCCCTCCCTCCGTCGTCGCCGACAGGATCTAGCCGCGCGTCGCGGCCCCTCCCTTCCTCCACCCCAATTCCCTCGCGATCTCGCACCACCTTTTCAACGAACACTAGAGAAGGCCCACTGCCCTCCCCGCGGCGGCCGCCGGCGAAGAGTTGGCGCCATCCCACCTCCCAGTCCTCCATGCGGGTGCCTATAGCCACAATGTTATAGGCAACCTCTTTCCCACACCCCAATTGGTTGTTTGCGTCCTCTACATATCATTTCTCAACCATGGCTGCAGTTTTGATCTGGTCATGCATCTCGTCCGATGGCAAGGTGGTTGGGTATGGATCATGTTCTGCGGGACTAGATGAAGCCGGCCGCCGGCCTCGACGGCCAGCCCCATTCGTCCAGCCCCGACTGCATGATCTACGAACGTTCAATCGTTGCATTCAACATGTATTCTTTCAATTTGGCTGATAGGTGAGATTTGGAGATCAATAGAGATGATAAGCTATTAATTTTGGAATGTACTATAAACAATTCATAGCTTGTGTTGCTTAATATTTATGATGCTCGCTTCTTCTTGTGCAGTTGCTGGAATGGGATCAACAGACTTGGCATGTGCTTTATATGAAAAATTAGATTCACATGGGATATCCACCTTTTCAAGATTGTTGTTAATTCTTATTATGATGTTTTAGCCTTGTTAAAGGGAGAGTAATGGTCCTCGCAAAAAGCAGAGAGAAAGGGATGAGTATTTGATTCTTCCATATGTTGCATTTCATTCTTCCGTGTTTAGTTATGTCCAACATTTGTTACATGCACACACTTGACAAGGTTAGTACAAGTAGTAATTTCTCCTTTGTTTTGCAGGGCTATGACAGAACATGCTATGTGATTCCGTGAGGCAGGATGGATGTACCATGGCCAGACCACTGTGCTCCTGAAGGTGACCGCTTCAATTCAGCATTGCAGCACGTGCAGAGGCCCCCTATGGTACGTGCTTTACTCTTGTTATCCTATGCTCTATTTTTTTGGCTTTGCGACCTGCCTACGAGACATAGCTGGGATTGCTTTTTCTCTCGTATGAAAATAGACATATCATAATCCACTATTCTTCTAGGGTTGCCCCAGGCACCATTACTGTCATATGGTACTAAAAAGCAAATATAGATTTCTACGAGATCCCGTAGAGACCAAATTTATTTCAAGCAAAATATAGTAACCAATATTATTGAAGTTTTACAACTTGACTCATGTGCAATGGACTAAGAACACGGCTAGGAAACCTTCTTCGGGACTAAAACCCAACCACACCCTACTCTATCGCTTCATGGCCAAGTGAACACTCCACACTGCTGGACTAACTGCTTGCATCTTCGTCGCCTTCAACTGCAGCTGCATCCGATAGCCTAGCATGGTACTGCTTGAACATATTCATGTACTTCATTTTGTTGTAGGGTGAATCGGCAAGCACAACAGGTAGCTCTTTTCTGAATTTCTCGATGTACGCCTGCATGCAAGGATATGTTAGTATCGTTCCTTTACCTTCAGAAAATGATAAAATTTTAGGTGTTACTCTACGTACTTCGTCATATTGCTTGCTCAGTTTTAGTCCCATAAATAATTCGATGTTCTTCAGCATGTACAGTGCACAACATGAACTGCAACATTTTATGTTGTTAGATCAGCATTTCAGATATTAGCAATCTAAAACAAAAACAATAGCTAATATTTTTGACTGACGTTTCATCGGATTTTGCCACTTTAATGTTCCGTACTGGCCATTGCGTCACGTTAATGTCTTCCCATGCATTGCTTTCTATCCCATTGACTCGCCTCGCTGCTCTCAGATGTGCTTCCATCCCACGTACCTGCAAGCCCAATGGGATGAGAAGTTGCCTATGACTAATTCATGTGATCAGACCATACATGAGTATTCGCAGTCCTCGAAGAAGGGAATGCTGGCTTGGCATGCATTGTCCATCTTTTCTTGGTTTTTTTTGAAATGTGAGTACACCAAGATGATCCAGAATGCAGAATATATGTGCGCATGGGTAATCCTGACTTTCCAACTTTTTACATTTACAAGCTGCATCATCCAGTCTTGCTCCTGTAAACAGACAAGTCACATGATATATAAAATCCACATGCTTAGCATCCACGCCTTGTGCATCCAACTTTTTTGCATCCAACTCCTCATTGTCCTTACCTTCCAAGTCATTGGGATCCTTAGCATACAGGTTTTTGGCATGCAAGTCCACACCATCCTTGTCTTCCAAGTCATTGGGATCCTCAGCATCCAAGCTTTTTGCATGCAAGTCCTCAGCATCCTTACCTTCCAAGTCATTGGGATCCTCAGCATCCAAGTTTTTTGCATGCAAGTCCTCAGCATCCTTACCTTGCAAGTCATTGGGATCCTCAGCATCCAATTTTTTACATGCAAGTCCTCATCATCCTTACCTTCCTTACCTTGCAATTCTGTAGCATCCCTGCCATATGGGACTTTATCATATGGGCCTTTGTGCAAAACTCCAAACATGACCAAACCCTCACATGCTACACGGTCCGTGACCTGCCAATTTGTCCCTTCGACAATCCGACGCTTTACCTTTGGAAACATCACAGTTGTATAAATATAAGAGGCAGCAATCTCCACAGGGTGTGCATTCAGCTTAGTGAAGGGTATCGTATCTGTTGCTACTACGTCTAATGATGCTTCATTCTTACGCATTATGGATACACAGTGCTCAACATGCTGCAACAAATCAACAAGCTGCATCTTCCTATTCAGGTGCACATGAAGCCTTGAGTTGAGAGACTCACTCCTCTGATTACTCATCATGCCTAGGAAATATCTACCCTTTGTGTACGCAGCAGCCCATTTGTGTCGCAGCTCGTACATCCTGTTAACCCATGACGACCTCTTTCCCGTTGGTTTTATTTTGAACCGAACCTTATAAGCCTCCCATCTTTTCTCAAACTCATCAACATCCCAACGACGGTAAATGAATTCCCTAAATTCCTCAAGCTTTTTCTTGCAGAGATGCATCACCATATTCTCCTCGATATGCCATGTGCACAAACGATGATCTGTTCCAGTCCAGACAGTAGCTATTGCTTTAGCCATTGAACCGTCCCCATCAGTGATTGCTGAAATGGGTGCCCTCTGGGACATTGCCTCCAAAAATACATGAAGAAGCCACTGGTATGATGCAACTGTCTCGTCTGACACTAGACCGACCCCAAACAAAACTGTGCTGCGGTGATGGTTCAGACCAACAAATGGAGCAAACGGAAGCCTATACTTGTTAGACCGGTATGTACTGTCGAACACCACGACACCACCAAAGGCAACATAGTCAATCCGGGATTGTGAATCAGCCCAGAATATGTTCCTCAAATGGCCTTCTTTGTCTTTTGTGTATTTGAAAAAGAATTTCGGGTCTGCTTTTTCTGTGCAATCATATAGGTAAGCAAATATCTAGCGTCACTGCCTTCTATCTTCCGCTTCTTCTGGATTGAAACATGGTTGTATAGGTCTCGATCTATAAATCCAAGCTTGTCGGGACCTCCGGCATTCTTCTCCATTACATTCATAATCTGATGTGTTTGAAGTCCACCAGCAGCATACTCGATGACATCGGCCTTTTGTGCGTCAGTCATTCTACGATGAGCTGATAAGTAGGGAGTCAGGTCAGCAGGGACAAACAGATGGTTATGCTTGTCCACAAAATTCTTGACGAACCAGAGGCCACTACTATCTTGTAGCTCAACCTGAAAAAGAGCGGGACACCCACACCGAGAAAGACCCCTCGGTGTTCTTTTTCTATCAGCTCTGTTAAAGTGCTTAAGGGCCCGCCAGCCTTGTTTGCAGCACTTGTATGTCCTTCTGTATGCATTTTGTTTCGGACCCGGACCCCTATACTTTAGATCATCCTTTCTAACACCAAACCCTTTTTTTCTCGCATAGCCTACGTAGAACATGTAGGCTTCTTCCTCAGTCCTGAAAGTCTTCTTCACAATCTCTATGTATTCCATACACTCATTCAGATCTGAACCAGCCATGCCTTTAATGTCAATTCCTTTACCTTGCATGTGTACATCATCCAGGTCTATGCCATCTTTGCCTGCATCCTCATTATCGTTATCATCCGTGCACGTACCATCCATTCCTTTGCCTTCGTTTCGTCTATCACCCATGTCCTTGTCATCCTTGCCTGTATTCCCCAAGTTTTTGCCATCGTTGCCTTTATCATCCATGTCGTTATGCTGCCAACGAAAACAGATAGTCAATGTTACAGATGGATAGCATACATAATAATTATGCAATACTCTGCTTAAATAATCAATTTAATTTTTCATATCGGATTCATGTACCAAACTCAGTCCTTCAAAAGCTGTAAGTAAGTATAAAATATTCCCTGACTAAATCTAGAAATATTTAATTGATTGTACTTGTTGTAACTGATGATCTCCTAACTAAATCCAAAGTGCACGAATCTTTCAAGTCCCCTGATAGATCCACCCTGATAGATCAATTATCTGCAAACTCCATTCAAAATTGTGTCCTAACTGAATCCAAAATTATCACCTAACTAAATCCAAATTATCTCGTCACTAAGTCGAAAATATCTCCAAACTCTATACAAAAATAATTATCTCCTAACTAAATCCAAAATATCTGGAAACTCAATTCAAAAGCATCTCCTAACTAAATCCAAAATAACTTTCTTTGAATCCAAATCTGCTGACAAATTCTTATGGCACATAACCCTAACTAAGTGCTTTAATATGTCCTAGCTAAATCCGACTTACACTTCCTTTGAAAAAAAATCTTTTCACAACTTTCTGAAACCATAAACCCTAACTAACTACATCAACATGCCCTAGCTAAATCCAACTTACACTCCCTTTCAATAGAAATCTCGTCACAACTTTCTGAAACCATAAACCGTAAACCTCACATGACATATCCTAAACCCTAATCAAATCCGACCCCTATTGGTACAATAAGCATAAGGGACCAGCAAAGATTTGAGATGGCTAGGCACTTACAGCGAAGACCCGGCGTGAAAAAGTTGATGCACGTCGATGAGGATGATGTGGCCTCTCGGGTCGGGGAAGGTGGCGTCCGCTCGGGGAAGGAGGGGAGGCTCGTCGGAAGATCTGGCGCCGCGACCCGAGTGGGGTGACTTCCGATGGAGGGGGAGGGGGGAGTAGGAGCAGGAGGAAGGACCGACACGGTGATTGCGATCGGCGGCGATCGAGGGCGCCGAGGTTAGGGCTCGAGAGGAGGAGAGAGGACGAACCGCTCGAACCAAATTTCAAAAGAGTACGCGCGATGATTGGACCTCTATAATGAAGTGTTTTATTAATGCAATTAATTTAATTGAAAAAATTTGGACGAGAATACCCCTGGACTTAATTGGGCCGATTAAAGGTATAAAAAAATTTAGGTCAAAAATACCCTTGGGCTTCAAAAGGCCCAGTTATTCTAATCCGTTAGATATAATACACGTGATTTGGTGTATTATCTCCCTAGTCAAATACTTAGCGAGATAAGCCTATGCTAAAACCAAACGCACCTTACAACCTACTCGCCCACTGACACAACCCAACGAGAAGAGAAACCATGAGTGTGTGGACGCTGTTTCCCAAACGCAAACCCACGCACGCACGCTGGCACCAATTCACCATCTGTACCACAACAATCGTCGAGTGAAAAAGTTGCTGCTTGTCGGTTTCCTCGTAACACGCGCCTTGCTAGCTAGCTCTCCCTCGGCCTCACCCCGTGCATGGATGTCGATCGGTCGCTCCCCTCACCCTCGCCCTCCCCCCGCGCTAGTATATAACCATCCCAGCCATCCACCATCCCAACCCCAACCCCATCAAGGAGCACACAGACACAGAGAGAGATACTACTGTGCTAGCTAGCTGGATTTTGGGAGACAGTGCGTTTGTGTGTGCGTGCGATGATGGAGGCGCACATGGAGCGGGCGCTGCAGGAGGGGGTGACGGAGGCGGAGCGGGCGGCGCTGGAGGGGACGGTGCGGGCGCACCACACCTTCCCGGGGCGGGTGCCGGGGGCCACCTGCACGTCGCTGGTGGCGCAGCGCGTGGCGGCGCCGGTGCGCGCGGTGTGGCCCATCGTGCGCAGCTTCGGCAACCCGCAGCGGTACAAGCACTTCGTGCGCACCTGCGCGCTCGCGGCCGGCGACGGGGCCAGCGTCGGCAGCGTCCGCGAGGTCACCGTCGTGTCCGGCCTCCCGGCGTCCACCAGCACCGAGCGCCTCGAGATCCTGGACGACGACCGCCACATCCTCAGCTTCAGCGTCGTCGGCGGGGAGCACCGCCTCCGCAACTACCGCTCCGTCACCTCCGTCACCGAGTTCCAGCCGGGCCCCTACTGCGTCGTCGTCGAGTCCTACGTCGTCGACGTGCCCGACGGCAACACCGAGGAGGACACCAGGATGTTCACCGACACCGTCGTCAAGCTCAACCTCCAGAAGCTCGCCTCCGTCGCCGAGGAGACCGCGGCGGCGCCTGGCTCGCGGCGGCGCGACTAGAAGAGATGAGACCAGAAGAGCGCTCCCGGCAGTTCGTGGTGGGACCGCGCAACCTGGCGTGGTGGCGGCGGCCGGACGGCGCCGTGGTTGTTAGTTGGAGACTTGGAGTACTCTGCTATTTCGCACCCTTTTCCTTTTCTGTTTGTTTTCTTCGCCCTTTTTCCGTTGGTGTCGAAAAGAGCCTTCGGCGTGAGCAAGCAGCCTCCTTTTCTTGTGTATTATCATCATCTTTGTTCTTTTCTGTGGCTGCCGTTTGTGCAATTTCTGAGTTCCTGATGGCTGGCGACAGCGATGCTCAGCATGGGGAAAACTCAGGTAGCTGCCGCCGGTTGCTCTCAACAAGATGGCCCTGCGATCATATTTTTACATTTCATCTTTGTACCGTACCGCGAATACAATAATGTTCTCATTCTAATCAATGTGCAAACGGATTGAACAGCTGGGAACTAGATCCTCAGTAGTAATTCCCTTCAAAACAGAGAGATTCCTCTGTTTTTGGCATCCTAGATTGCTAGTACTAGTAAGATCGAAATTGCAAAAGCCGTTCCATCCCCATTTTAGAAAATCAGGCGATTCCGAATAATCCCTAGCACTAGCAGGATCAACGCTAATTAAATTGTAGTACAGCTACTACTATTGGTTGAGCGAATTTGACCAGATTAATGGAACCAATCAGAAGAGTGGTTGCAAAAGCAGTGGCCACCGTTTCTTGCTAGCCAAAGCGCAGCGCCACTTATAAAAGAGCAAGCGGCATGGATTAAGATTAGGACAAGTCGGTCCTTAAAGCAAAGCTTCTCCGGGAGAGGTGTGTGCACAATACGCCCGGGCGGTGGTGACCAGGGAATAACTGGGTAGCAGCTGACTAACAGCTAATTGGGTGGCTAAGCCGCTCTGTGGGGTCACTGTGCGGCTTCATGGGTCTCACGACTTTTTCCCAGCACTTTATTTTTTCAGAAAGGAAGGATAGGCAAACGGAAGACAGTACTGCAGATAGAGATATTGTATTGATATTATATACAGTCCTCTGCCAATTAGTATAGTGTCTATTTCTTCAGGTGGTGTCCAAGGATAAAAAGGAAACGAAAAAGATAACAGCCGAACGATCAGATTTTTGACATCTTGTCCCGAACGCCCTGGTTGTCATTGGATCGAGGGCACGAATGTGAATGCACGCAACTCGCCACGTGATCACTGTTGTCTCGTTCGAATCCAGATCGAATTCATCCGAATGACCCATTTTCCCCACGCCCACACCCACTTCCCCCACTCCCCACTTCCTCTAATCTCATCCACCACCCACTTTTCTCACGCCCGATTCATCCATCCCTTCCTCCCACGGCGACCTCCCGTGGTGATCCCCTGGAGATGGTAGCACACAGACTTGGTGTTTTTATCCGCGCAGTGGGGATCTGGTGTCCCGGTAACGAATGAAGGCGGCGGCGGTTGTCGTGGTTCTAAGACTGACAGTAGAAAGAGGATAGGTATGGAGAGGCAAGATCTCAGCTACGGTGAAGATATACACACGAAGTTTACGAGTTCAGGCCTTTCTTGGAGGAAGTAACAGCCCTACGTCTCGGTGCCCGGAGGCGGTCGATTGGATTATGTGTGTGCTATTATAGGGGGTGCGAACCCTTGTCCCAGAGGAGGGGGTGGCTTATATAGAGTGCGCCAGACCCCAGCCATCCTCCATTACAAGGGGCTTAGTGTACATAAAGTAGGGGCGTTACAGGTAACGCCAGCTGAGGGAGTCCTGAATTAGGAGGTGTCCGGATGGCCGGACTAAGACCTTTGGCCGGACTCCCGGACTATGAAGATACAAGATTGAAGACTCCGTCCCGTGTCCGGATGGGACTTTCCTTGGCGTGGAAGGCAAGCTTGGCGATACGATATGAAGATCTCCTCCCATTGTAACCGACTCTGTGTAACCCTAGCCCTCTTCGGTGTCTATATAAACCGGAGAGTTTTAGTCCGTAGGACGAACAACAATCATACCATAGGCTAGCTTCTAGGGTTTAGCCACTCCGATCTCGTGGTAGATCTACTCTTGTACTACCCATATCATCAATATTAATCAAGCAGGAGTAGGGTTTTACCTCCATCGAGAGGGCCCGAACCTGGGTAAAAACATCGTGTCCCTTGCCTCCTGTTACCATCCGCCTAGACGCACAGTTCGGGACCCCCTACCCGAGATCCGCCGGTTTTGACACCGGCATTGGTGCTTTCATTGAGAGTTCCGCTGTGTCGCCACCATCAGGAAGGATGCCGCATCCCGTCTTTAAAGACGGCGTCGTTGCTAAAGGAGCTTTGGCTGTCGGCCAAACTCCGGCTAGGCAGGTTTTTGATGACCGCCTGTCCGGCCGTCGCGCCGACGATGACCTCTCGGGCCATCGAAAGCAACCTTCACATCAGCTCGGAGCTTGCCGAGCAGTTAGATCCGATGGATCTCTTCTCCCTGAACGAGCTCTTGGATCGCATCGCGGCCCTGGGAGTCGCTACTGATTACGACCAGATTGGGCTTAAACCCGATCAGAGAGAGATTAACTCTCCCCAGATCACCCATCACGTCGAAGTGGTGGAAGAACAATGCGGCGAGTCTTCGCCCGCCCTAAGGACCAGATGCGTCCGGATTCCCGATCCCTCCAAGCCGGATACCTGCGGAGGGGAGGATGTCGCCCAAACCCTGAACCTAAAGTCAGGCAGCAGGCTCGATTCATTGAATAATATCCAAGAAAGCAAGCTTCCAAATTCGGAAACCGCTCGGCCCCTGAATCTTACATCGGGCAGGGTTCCGGATTTAATTCCACCCGCCCACCCAACTATAGGGGATTTATCCCTAATACGGCAAGAGTCCGGAGAAACAGTACACCACTACTGGGCCAGATTCCTCCTGGTTATGAACAGGATAAAGGACTGCCGTGAGAAAGAAGCAATTTCACTCTTCTGTAACAACTGCACGGACATCGGAATCCTCAACGCCATAAGTCGCCGCGAAATTACGCGATTCGCCGACTTGACATCCATAGTACGAAAGTACTGTGCGACTGAAAGCGTTCGGAACACTGAAGATAAATTCTGGGACAATCCGGCCCCGAATATAACACGAGTCTGAAACAAAAGGACGCATTATCGCCAGGCATCTGAGCCAAACATCAAAAAACAAAAAACCTCTACAGGGTACAGGACCGTACTGGAAGGATGGCTCAATGGACCCTGTAAAATTCATAATTCAGGGAAAGCCACACCAACGCACAGCCTCAGAGCATGTTGGATACTACGGCAGGTGGCCAGAAGTGGCGAGGAGCTTTTAACTCCAGCACCCAAAGAATACCTCCCCAGTACGGTGTGGACAGTCTTCGAGACCTTCACATCAAACAATGCAAGGAAGCGAATGCTCCGCAACCTTGCCGAAGTCTACCAAGTAGCAACAATAAACCCATGGAGTGACACGGCTATCACCTTTAATGCCAGTGACGAACCTAAATTCCGGACAGCCCGAGCACCAGCCGCATTGGTCCTCTGTCCGATAGTGGACGGCTTCCGACTTACAAAGGTACTCATGGATGGCGGCAGCGGACTCAACCTCATCTACGAGGAAACCCTGCGAAAAATGGAAATTGACTGAAGCCGCATTGAGCGAAGCAACACAACTTTCAGGGGAATAATCCCAAGCCGGGAAGCGTGCTGTTCAGGAAAAATCACACTGGATGTGGTGTTTGGCACGCCGGACAATTACAGATCCGAGGAGGTCACGTTTCAAGTGGCCCCGTTCAGCAGCGGATACCACGCTCTGCTAGGGCAAGAAGCATTTACAATTTTCCAAGCCATACCCCATTACGGGTACATGAAGCTCAAAATGCCCGGACCCAACGGAATCATCACTCTCGCAAGTGATCCGGACATAGCGCTCCGCGCTGAAAACAAGACAGCCGCACTGGCCCTGGAGGCATTATCTGAGGCCCTAGCGGCCGAGGAATTAACGGTGTTGCGCTCTACGGTGGACAGGGACGATGTGATACTAGACAAGAGATCCAAGTCCACCTCTTTTAAACCAGCGGATGAAATAATCAAATTCCAAGTCCATCCAACGGACCCTACAAAAATGGCCTCCATCGGGGCACAATTAAAACCCGATGTAGACACTGCACTCAGAGACTTCCTGCGAGAAAATTGGGACATTTTTGCCTGGTACCCCTCGGATATGCTAGGAATCCCACGCAGGCTGGCCGAGCACAGCCTGAACATCCTAAAAGGGTTTAAACCCGTCAAGCAGACCCTACGGCGTTTTTTCGAACCCAAGAGACAAGCCATGGGAGAAGAGCTAGCAAAACTGCTGGAAGCTGGATTCATCAGAGACATAAAACATCTGGACTGGCTAGCAAACCTGGTGATGGTACCAAAGAAGGACAAATCTTGGCGCCTATGTGTCGATTTCAAAGACCTAACCAAGGCCTGTCCAAAGGACCCTTTCCCACTCCCCCGAATTGATCAAATCATCGACGCCACCGCAGGACACGACTCATTGTGTCTCCTCGATGCATACTATGGCTACCATCAAATCAAGATGGCAGAGTCAGACCAAGCCGCAATGGCATTCATCACCCTATACGGCCCATTATGCTTCAACACGATGCCTTCGGGCTCAAAAACGCCGGCGCAACATATCAGCGCATGATTCAGACATGTCTGGCCAACCAGTTCGCCAAAACAGTTGAAGCATATGTAGATGGCGTGGTCGTCAAAACAAAACACGTCGATACTCTAGTAGACGACTTGAGGCTCACATTCGACAATCTCCGAACATACGACATTAAGCTCAACCCGGAAAAATGCGTTTTCGGAGTACCAGCCGGAAAGCTCTTGGGCTTCATCGTATCCGGTAGAGGAATTGAAGCAAACCCAGCCAAGATCCGAGCTCTGTCACAATTGGATACCCCAAAGTACCTCAAACAAATACAAAAACTGACAGGATGTGTGGCGGCTCTAAGCCGCTTTATCTCCTGCTTAGGAGAAAAGGCATTACCCCTCTATCGCCTCCTGCGGCGCACCGACCACTTCGAGTGGACGGATGCCGCCACGGCCGGACTCGAAGAAATAAAAGCCATACTGGCAACAAATCCGGTCCTGGCCACGCCCAACACGGGCGAACCAATGCTATTATATATCGCGGCAACCCATCAAGTTGTAAGCGCGGTGCTCGTCGTCGAACGAGAAGCGGACGGACACAAGCCCCCCCTCCAAAAACCAGTGTACTACGTGTCCACTGTACTAACTCCATGCAAGTCACGGTACCCGCATTATCAAAAGATAGCATACGCGGTGTTCATGGCATCTCGGAAGCTGCGACACTACTTTCAAGAGTGCTCCATAACGGTGGCATCCGAAGTACCCCTTAATGATATTATAAACAACCGCGACGCAACGGGCCGGATTGCCAAATGGGCCATCGAGCTCCTCCCGTTCGACATAACCTACAAGCCAAGGCGAGCTATTAAGTCGCAAGTTTTGGCCGACTTCATCGCCGAATGGACTGAAGCCGAACTCCCTAAAGAGTATGGCGCATACTCCAACTGGATCATGCACTTCGACGGCTCCAAAATGTTGGCTGGCCTGGGGGCTGGCGTCGTTCTGACGTCCCCAACCGGAGACACAGTCCAATACGTACTTCAGATAATGTACACGGATTCCAACAACGCAGCCGAATACGAGGCCCTTTTACATGGCCTCCGGATGGCAGTCTCCATGGGCATTCAGCGCCTAGAGGTCCGCGGGGATTCAAATCTCGCAATATCCCAAATAAATGGAGACTTCGACGCCAAGGATCCGAAAATGGCAGCTTACCGCAACACCATCTTAAAGATGTCAGCTCGGTTTGAGGGGCTCGAATTTCATCACATAGCCCGGGAAAATAACCAAGCAGCAGACGTGCTGGCACGCATTGGCGCCAAGCGCAAGGCCGTCCCTCCCAACATCTTCCTAGAAAGGCTGTTCAAGCCATCTGTATCATGGGAAGGAGAATCCGGAAACAATAGCCCGGACACAACTACACTGCCCCTCACCAAATATTCTGACACAGTTGGGGGCTCCGCCAACGAAACAACGCCGTCAGCCCACGCAATAATGGCAGTCATTGCCCCTTGGACAGAACCATTCCTAGCCTACCTAACTAGGCAGGAACTTCCCGAAGACCAAAACGAGGCACGCTGCATAGTGCGGCGATCTAAAGCCTACAAAGTCCACGAGGGAGAGCTTTACAAGAAAAGCACAACCGGAGTCCTTCAAAGGTGTATCTCCGAAGAGGAAGGGCGAGACCTTTTCGCTGAAATTCATGCCGGACTCGGCGGGCACCACGCCGCTGCCCGGGCCCTTGTAAGCAAGGCCTTCCGTACCGGATTTTATTGGCCAACGGCCCGGGCAGACACTCAGGACTTAGTGCAACGATGTGTTGGTTGCCAGTTATTCGCCAACCAAAGCCACATCCCGCCTACCGCCCTACAAACTATACCCATTACCTGGCCTTTCACGGTCTGGGGGCTTGACATGGTCGGACCCCTTAAAGGAGGAACCCACAAGCAAAAATATCTACTGGTCATGGTGGACAAATTCACCAAATGGATAGAAGCCAAGCCTGTAAAGACGGCCGAATCCGGACCAGTGATATACTTCATATCCGGGGTCGTACACCGTTACGACGTCCCCCACAGCATCATAACCGACAACGACACAAACTTCACGGCCGATGAAGTCAAACTTTGGTGCAAAAACATGGGCATCAAGCTCGACTATGCTTCAGTCTATCACCCTCAAACTAACGGTCAAGTCGAACGGGCCAATGGTCTCATTATGAGCGGCATCAAACCCAGACTAGTGCGATCCCTCAAGGAATCTAACACGCACTGGGTAGAGGAGCTTGACTCCGTACTCTGGGGGTTGCGGACCATGCCGAATCGCACCACCGGATTCACACCATTTTTATGGTATACGGCGCAGAGGCAGTACTGCCATGCGACATAATCCATGACTCACCTCGAGTGCGCATGTACGAATAAAGAGAAGCCGAGCTCGATCGGCAGGACAACTTGGACGCATTGGAAGAGGAGCGCGACGTGGCAAAAGCTCGTTCTGCATTCTATCAACAGCAGGCTCGAAGATACCAAAGCAGAGAAGTACGGGCCAAAACCTATAACGTTGGCGAACTAGTTCTACGTCTGCCGGACAAGAAAAAGGATAAATTAAAGCCCAAATGGGAGGGGCCCTTCATCATCGTCCAAGTACTGACCGGCGGAGCGTACCGTCTGTGAAGCGCATCGGATAACCGACTCGAGCCGAACCCATGGAATGCAGCACGCCTACGAAGGTTCTACGCCTAGCGCCGGACTCCGTGTTCGTTTCCTTCCCTAGTCCCTTTGTTTTATTTTTTATTTTTATTTTTATTTTTGGCAGTCCGGGATTTTGTTCCTTCTCCCTACCCTTTTTTCTGACAAGCCCTTAGGGGCTTGCCTGTGCAATATTCGCACATACCCGACGCGCTACCTGCGCTCATAATACCTGGGGGCTTCTCTACCAAGAAGTTTATATAAAATGGGCCTCATGCCCAAAACATGTGTGATGCTTCCGCATGAACCTTTTATACACCATTATATGCATCGATATGACTTAAGTTTTGGCCAAGCTGGGTTGCCTGGCTCCTGTGCTTACCCCTACGTTCCCGTTCGTTCGGCTAGGTGGTAAAGGGAGCACCTCTGTGATTGTTACTGCCGGGTCAGCCGGATGTGTACCTCAGACTGGGTGAAGCCGAAAGATAGCGTTCTTAAGGGAATATTCGGTCGGTGAACTAAAAGATGATCTTTCGTATTTATTCATTTGCCCCCAGATGCTTTTCTGCTCTTTCCGGCAGTTCGGACATGCACTTTAGGGCATGCCTCCCAGGGAAAGGAACCCCTAACGGAACTATTCTCTATGGAAGATGTTTCTTACTAACCATGTAATATAACATAACTAGTTGGGCACTTGTCTGCTAAAGCACTTATGACCCCTACACCTTGTCTCCATGCATGCCCCGGTTCTTACATAACCAAGAGGGTATTCGGACACATTCCGGACTATAGGGTCCAAAGGTCGAAGCGAAAAGGTCTGCAATGACAAACGATCTACAATCCGGCTAGAAGGCATTTTTATGTCATTTTTATAGAGTCAACCCGACTCGGCATATTCTTCTTCAATGCCATCCAACAGGCGGTCTAATTTACAGTCCTGTTGGGAATACTTTGCAGCCAGCTCCACCTGGCCATATGCTAAGCTGATTGGGATCTCCTTTCCGTCCGGACCTATAGGGCCGACCTCGGCCATGTGGTTTGGGTCAGCCTTCGTGTACCGAGTCTTCACCATGGCCCAGGCCTCCCTGGCACCTTGACGGCAAGCCGATATCTTCCACAACTAGAAGCGCTGCCGCACTCCCTCTAGCTTCTTGGTAAGCTCCTCAAGGCCTTCGGGCACGGAGAGGGATGGCCACATAGCCTGGATGACGCTTTGAATTGCCTGCCGAACTCGTTCGTGTAGTTGCAACAGCTCGGGAAGAAGGTCTCCCGATGAACCGGGCATTTCCTCCGCCGGACGACCTGTCAGCAGACCTACAGACATAGCTCTGTCAATCGACTTCCTCGCCGAATTCTTTTTTCAAAGATTCATTCAAGAACTTACTAAAAATGCCGCGTCGAAGTCACCGGTTCTCCTTTACAGCAGAAGACAGCTGAATACGAACATCTTTCAGTTCCTCGCCTAGCTGGGTATTGGCGTCTTGAAGCTTGTTCTTCTCTTGCCTCACCCTCGTCAGCACGCTCTCGCCAGCCTTTAGTTGGTGTAGGAGTTGTTGCTGGTCCGGATTTACTCCGGCCTCATCTGCATTATTATCGTCAGGGTTGCACGCCTGCCGCATTTCAAAACGGAAGTACCTTTCGAAGCATATATTACCTGCGGGCGTCCCCTTGACATTCTCTGAAGTGGACAATGCGGCCTTGAGCTGAGCCTTGCACTCTTCGAGCTCCTGGGACAATTGCGTGTTCTTCTTTTTAAGACACTGCATAGCACATGATCCTTCAAACAGCTATCTTCACTGTTTCAAGTCTCGGGGGCTACTGACATATATAACCTTCAATTGTACTCACCTGTATGTCTTTCACATACTGCTCCGTGGCTCTGGCTAGACCATTTTGAGCAGCACGGAGATACACATCTCCTGTATTAAAGGCGTCCAACGCCTTCGGGGAAAAACACGCGTCACGAAGAACAGTCCGGCGATGCCTGTGGTTCAGGGCACTCTCCACCTCTGAATTGGTGGCAGATAGCCCGTCGGCGCCCTCTGTCGGAGGAGCGCCTGAGGCGCGTCCCATGTCCGCCTCCGCTTCCGGACCCGGCCTCAAACCTTGGCCGGCGGACATAGTCCGGCGGGCTCTCTTCTTTCTAAGAAAATCATGAGCATTAGTAAGACTCAAGGGCATAAACCCTAGGCGTTAAATCCGCATGCCATACCGTTGTGCCGGAATCTCGATCCGGTCCGCACTTCTTTTTGGCCCGCCTGGCTTCAGCGGCCCTTGTTGGCTGCCCACCGTGGGCTCGGCCTTTCGCCTCAAGGATTTACCCTGCGAAACATTGTTAGTACACGGCATGCAAGATAAAACATGAGAATACTGGGACTTCGGTCTTAGTTACCTTGGAGGCTGGAAGTAGTCCGGGATAGTCGGCCGTGATGGCCACTAAGGAGTTATCCTTGCTCAATTGATGAAATACTCCATCAATCAACTCCACGCATAAGTCCGGATCTTCTTGGGAGTCCGGATCGAGGGGTCGTTCTGGGTCCTCGGATTGTGGAGCAGGGCTGTTTATTTCCTTCACAGCCTGGCGCAACTCCTGCGTTTAAACACTACTAGTCTAAGTACTCAACTACGGGAATTTCAAAAACGGATAGGAAAGTGAAAGTGTCCGCTCACCCAACTAGGAGGATTGTACATAGAGAATCCGCCTTCCGGGTTGATACGGAGGAATTCTTCCTCTTCCCCCTTGTACAAAGCGGATAAGATTCTCGTTAAAGTGGCAGCCAAATCTGGCCCCTTGCGACTGCACCGGGTAGTGTCATCCTCTCCGTTGAAATCCCACATGGGGTGGCCTCTGTATTGAAGCGGCTGCACCCCTCGCATAATGCATATGGCCATGACCTTAATCATGGTCAATCCGGAATGAGCCAACAACCTTATCTGGCTCATCAGGTACAGGACGTCCCTGTTAGCTTCCCTCTGAGGGTTCCGTGGGCGCCAACTCAGGCGCTTCTTCAACGGGGCATTATTGAACTCGGGGAGGCCGATCCGTACAGGGTCCGGCAGGGGGACGTCATCTATATAAAACCACTCCGAGGGCCAGTCTTCGGACGCCCTCTTTGGGGTGCTGGATAGATATCCGGTCCCGGCGACGCGCCATAGTTCGGCTCCGCCCACCTGATAAATAGACCCCTCCTGAGAACGGGGCACAAGGCAAAACAACCTCTTCCACAGCACGAAATGGGCCTCGACACCCAAGAACAGCTCGCAGAGGGCCATGAAGCCCGCGATGTGCAAAATGGAGGTGGGCGTGAGGTTATGTAGCTGGAGGCCGTAGAACTCTAGCAACCCTCAGAGAAATGGATGAATTGGAAATCCTAGTCCTCTCATCAAATAAGGGACTAGGCATACCCTCTCTCCTTGAGAGGGATTGGGAACGCCCTCCGCCTGCTCGCCGCCGCTATAGGCAGCAATCCCGGCTCGAACAGGGACCATATATGCTGGGGGGAGAAGCCCCTTGGACTGAAGCACTACTAACTTGCTATGCGGGACGGAGCATCGCCCCCAATCTCCGGGCCGAGGGCTGGAGGGGCGAGAGGAGGAGCGGCATCGACTGGCCATGTTGGAATGGATCTCTGTCAGAGGCGCTCTGATGAAGACTCGCGGAGGGAAGATGGTGCGAATTGGATCTAAATCCCCGTCTCTTTTATGGGCGGCTCATTAACGCAACCGGGGGGGTAAGTGAAAAGAAAACCCCCTGGCTTTTCTCATTCGTTTGACGCGTGGAAGATGGTCATTATGGGGGACAGAAGCCGAGGAGGACAGCACACACTAGAAGCCGGACACTATTCGACGGATACAGAGAATTTGCAGGAGAACCCGCCTTGCAATGCCGAAGACAACTTGCGCGCCAGACTCGTCGTCATTGAAGCCTGGTTTGGGAGCTACTGAAGGAGTCCTGGATTAGGGGGTGTCCGGATGGCCGGACTAAGACCTTTGGTCGGACTCCCGGACTATGAAGATACAAGATTGAAGACTCCGTCCCGAGTTCGGATGGGACTTTCCTTGGCGTGGAAGGCAAGCTTGGCGATACGATATGAAGATCTCCTCCCATTGTAACCGACTCTGTGTAACCCTAGCCCTCTCCGGTGTCTATATAAACCGGAGAGTTTTAGTCCATAGGATGAACAATAATCATACCATAGGCTAGCTTCTAGGGTTTAGCCACTCCGATCTCGTGGTAGATCTACTCTTGTACTACCCATATCATCAATATTAATCAAGCAGGAGTAGGGTTTTACCTCCATTGAGAGGGCCCAAACCTGGGTAAAAACATCGTGTCCCTTGCCTCCTGTTACCATCCGCCTAGACGCACAGTTCAGGACCCCCTACCCGAGATCCGCCGGTTTTGACACCGACACCAGCCTTAATGCTATTGATAACCTTAAAGACTACGGAGGAACGCCTGCCCGTTACAATGCTGAGTGATTCTGGGTCTTAAGTTCGCCGAGTGATTCCTTGGGTGGTCGAGTGACAATAGGTAGGAGGACTCCCGAGTGACATGATTGTCGAGTGGATTGCACTCGACATCTTTGACTAGGGCTCTCTTGTTGTCTCTTGGACTTCTTATCCTCTAGGGTAGGGACCTTGGGTAGGATGTATAGGTCAGGCCTATGACCCTACTCTAGGTCTGTATCCTCATCAGTAGCCCCCGAATGGATTAAGATTCGAGCAGAAAGTCGGTTGAAATTGAAATTGTTCTGAGCTCTGCGCTTTCCTGAGCGTGTCCTGCGAGAGGTAAAAACTCACGTTGGTACTTCAGTGTTGATTCGGTCGTCTTGATCCATTCAGAGAGTTGTAGACTGAACTCCTAGCATCGTCTGCCGAGTGCTGCACCAGAGCGCGCGGTCTTTAGCGCGATTGACTGCTGCGTATCCCGAATTTCACGGGATATGAAATTTCGGGGAAGCGCGCGGGACGGGGAGCGCCGAAGCGGGCAGAGCGGATAAACAGTGATGCCTTGATTTCCGGGCCACCTTTTTCGCCACATATGTTGCGCGCGACTGTTGCGGGATTTGACAAGATCGCCTGGTCCCACTCGTCAGCCACTTGGAAGCAACCCTTTATAAGGCGACGGGGCCGAGGCGTCTGCACTGTGCACGCCCTTTTCTCTATCCTCTTCCTCCGCTTCCCCACCGCGCCTCGCTCTTCTCCTCTCTACGATGCCGTTCCGCCGCCATGGTGAAGGACAAGACAACGGCGCTAGAGCTCGCAAAGAAGTCGACGGCGGTGGCAAAAGGCAAGAAGCAGAACTATGGGTTGTCATCGTGCGCGGGGCTGCCGCCGAGCTGGATCCAGGGCGATTGGATCCGGTCTTCGCTCCGGCAAGAAGATCTAGTTGAGCTGGCAGAGTCTGGGCTAATCGCCAAGGGAGCGGCAAGGCTGCCGGAGGGGGAGATGGAACCGCAGCCTCGACCGGGTGAGTGTGTACTGCTCGCCACTCACGTCGACCGGGGTTTTTCACTCCCTCCGCACCCCTTCTTCCGGGGATTCCTGAATTTCTTTGGTGCTCAACTCCACCATTTTCTCCCAACACCATCATGTATCTGGCCGCATTCATATCGATGTGTGAAAACTTTTTGGGGTGTCGACCGCACTGGGGTCTTTTCAAACATATCTTCACCATCCGATCCCAGTCGGTCAATAAAGCCAAAACGAGTGACTCAAAGACCCATGTCATCTAGATGTGTGGGGGTTTGGGTATTCGGAAGAGGCATAGGAGTGCTTTCCCTGCTATGACTCCTACCAAGATGTCGTAGCTCCCGGCCAGTCGACTGGCCTTCCCCACTTCACATTCGACCGTGTTCAGACCCCTGCTCCACTGAAAGTGACTGCTGCTGAGAATGTGGAGACAAAGATGTTGGTGGAGAAAGTGGTCCAACTTATTAATGAGGGTGTCACCGGCCTGGACCTGCTGGAAGTGTTCCTAAGTCGACGCATCCAGCCTCTTCAGGCTCACGACTATCCTATGTGGCTATACTCCGGACCTGACGACACTGCTCGGGTCCATCCAGAAGAAGTACCGCCCAAGACCGTGGCCTTGTAGTTGAGGGGCATCACAGGCAATCAGGACAACCCCAGAGGATCCAGGCGAGTCATCCCCTTTGGCGACGACAATCAGCCCGACAAGGTATGCTCTTTGTTCCAACTGCCTTGCGTTTACGTTCCGTCTGTACTTGATGTCGACTGACTTTTACTCGACTGGTTTGTCCTGCAGGTTTTCACTGAGATGCATCCGATGCCCAACGGTGAACAAGATTTGGAGCAGGGCCAGGAGGGAGAGGCCAGCGCGGAGGAGAGTGGCGACTGGGAGTGTTCGGATGAAGAGGAGGAGGAGGAGAGTGAGGAGTCAGACGATGAGGAAGAAGTCGACTCGCCGCCGTGCTCCAAACGTCGATCCAAGCAGCACCATGACCCGTCCGGCGGGCGCGGGAAGAACGTGGCTCCGAGTACCAACACTCGAAGCGCACTCGGACGTCGACTCCGGAGCCGATGGAGAAGGTAGCCAAGCAGCCCCAGGTTGTTCCTCCCAAGGCTTGGAAGACTTTGCCGTGGATCAAGATGGACGTCCCTGTTGCTTCGGGGTAAGTGTCTCGCTTGTGTTTACGTGGGTCGACTGAAGTTTTTGTTCTGACCAGCCGGATCATGTATCTTTCTAGCCCCACCTCTGTTGCCACTGACATGGACATCGACAAGACACCAGGAGACGAGGAGACCGACGATGCGGCCACTTCTCAAGCTGGTACGTCCGCTCGACCAGAGCTCATTTAGTCGATTGGATTGTAAAACTGCTGAATTTCCAATGTTTCTCTTTCTCTGCAGTTTCGCGAGAGGTCGTCATGCTTCCTGATGATTAAGAAGAGGAAGTGCCTCTACAGGAGAGGAAGAGGAGAGGAGGAGGCTCGAGCAGGAGAAAACTTGAAGTCCAAGTCCCTCAGTCGACGCCGGTGCTTGAGGCGGTGGTCGAGCGTACCCGAGGTTCAGTTCGGACCAACATCACATTTGCCAGCCCGTTGACGACTGATCGTCCATCGGGGTCGACTGCTCCGGTTACTGCAGCCCCAGTTCAACTCCACTCGTCCGACCCAGTAGCTGCTTCAGCCCCCTTAGAGCCATCAATCTTCGCTGCATATCAGACCCCCGATGATTCACCAAGTGCTGCCAGGGAGGCTCTTTGCCAAGTGAAACTTGTCATGGAGTAAGTGAAGGTGCTGCACGAGGCTAGTCAGGTGGCTTATAACGCCAGCACTGCTCTACAGACCAATGTTAAGGTCAGCGAACTCCGACTGAACTTTTTGAATGCTGTTTTATATCTGATCACCCACTGGGGTGTGCCTGTGTTTACAGTTTTAAGAATCCGTCCACTTCACTCGACTCATGTTGAGCCTTAGTAATCTATCCAGACCAGTAGGGGCACGCTGAGTGCACCCACTGGGTGTAGTCCCCGAGACCGTCGACTGTGGGCAGTTGACTGAGGTCTTAGATCTGATTTTCTCTTCTCTCTTTTTTTTAACTCGCGCTGGGCAGACCCAGCCGAGTGTTGTTCTGAACCAGTGGGGGCACGCTGAGTGCACCCACTGGGTGTAGTCCCCGAGACTGCTGTTGAATATTTGATTCGGCTATAGTCTTAGAGTTACTTATCACATCTTTGTCTCTTATTCCCGTCGACTGACATATATCAATTGCTGACTGCAGAGGTCTTGTGATCTTTGAGCTCGACTTTCTGAATTAAAGAAGAAGCATATCAGCGTTGAACTTGATCTTGAACTCGCGAAGAAGAACCTCAAGACCTCTCAAGAAGAGATGGCTATTATGGGAGGTAACCAATCGACTGCCTTGTCCACTTGGTAGCTCGCATCTTATACTGCCTTTTCTCTCAGTCTCTTTGAACCGAGTGACTTCACACAAGCAGATGTACATAGTGAAAACCATCAACTTCAGGCTCATCTGAAGAGTGTTGTTTCTTCAGAGAAAATGAAGGAAGCTTTGGAGAAGAAGGACCAGGACCTTGCTGCTTCTCAGAAGAAAGCACGTGAGAAGACAACGTTTGCAGACAAGAAGCTGGCATCAGTCGGCAAGTTGGAAGAGGAGAATGCGAAGTTGAAGACCGCCATATCTAACGCCAATCGGGAAGTTGAGCAGCTGAAGAAAGACAAAGAGAACCTAACCAACGAAGTCGGAAGCCTTAGAGCCAAAACGGGCAAGCTGGAGTCCTATCTGGGACAGCTTGCTGCAAAATTGGTCCTGAAACTTGAAGGTATCGTTGCTAGACTGACTGATTGTTGCCGATTGGAATATCTTGTTATGCCGTCAACTCACTATTTTCTTCGATTGTGCAGAATTTTGTCAGGACTTTGAGGCCGAAACTGTGCGGGTTGAGACAGGTCTCGACCCCATCAATTGTCCTGTGAAGGATGACATTGCGATGGACTTGTTGCGGTTGGAATCACGCTTGGACAGCGCCATCGCCTATCTGGCTTGACTGAAGGCTGCGATGACCCGTGTGGACGCTAAACTCTGGCCTCAGGCGGAACTTTCTCAAGACCTCGAGTCACTGATGACTCGACTCAATCAGATTCCTGGTTGAGTGCAGGAGTGGAAGCAATCATCCGCCCGCTGTGGTGCTGACGTCGCCCTGTCGTTGGTTCGAGTGCACTGCAAGGAGGCTAAAGAAGAGAAGCTGGTGGCCCTTGCTACGTCTTGAGCTTGCGTTGATTTTCCTTGAAGAGGAAAGGGTGATGCAACATAGTAGCGTAAGAATTTCCCTCATTTTTTGAGAACCAAGGTATCAATCCAGTAGGAGGCTTCTCAACAAGTCCCACGAACCTACACAAACAAACAAAGAACTCACAACCAACGCGACAAAGGGGTTGTCAATCCACTCATGGCCACTTGCGAAAGTGAGATATGATAGAGATAATATGATAAGATAAATATATTTTTGGTATTTTATAATATAGATGCAGAAAATAAAGATGCAAATAAAAGTAGATTGGAAGCAAATATGATAAGAGATAGACCTGGGGGCCATAGGTTTCACTAGTGGATTCTCTCAAGAGCATAAGTATTACGGTGGGTGAACAAATTACTGTCGAGCAATTGATAGAAAAGTGAATAATTATGACATTATCTAGGCATGATCATGTATATAGGCATCACGTCCGCAACAAGTAGACCGACTCCTGCCTACATCTACTACTATTACTCCACACATCGACCGCTATCCAGCATGCATCTAGAGTATTAAGTTCATAAGAACAGAATAATGCATTAAGCAAGATGACATGATATAGAGGGATAAACTCAAGCAATATGATATAAACCCCATCTTTTTATCCTCGATGGCAACAATACAATATGTGTCTTGCAACCCTTTCTGTCACTAGGTAAGAACACCGCAAGATTGAACCCAAAGCTAAGCACTTCTCCCATGGCAAGAAAGATCAATCTAGTAGGCCAAACCAAACCGATAATTCGAAGAGACTTGCAAAGATAACTCAATCATATAAAACAATTCAGAGAAGATTCAATTATTATCCATAGATAAATCTGATCATAAACCCACAATTCATTAGATCTCGACAAACACACTGCAAAAAGAGATTACATCGAATAGATCTCCACAAGAGAGGGGGAGAACATTGTATTGAGATCCAAAAAAGAGAGAAGAAGCCAACTAGCTAATAACTATGGACCCGAAGGTCTGTGGCAAACTACTCACAACTCATCGGAAGGGCTATGGTGTTGATGTAGAAGCCCTCCATGGTGGATTCCCCCTCCGGCAGAACGCCGATGACGGCTAAAAGATGGGATCTCGCGGATACAGAAGGTTACGGTGGTGGAAATCGTGTTTTGGTTGCTCTCTGGATGTTTTCGGGGTATGTAGGCTTATATAGGAGGAAGAAGTACGTCAGTGGATGCTCAAGGGGCCCACGAGACAGGGGGGCATGCCCTATAGGGGGGCGCCCTACCCTCTCGTGGAAGCTTCGGCAGCTTCTTGACTTGCACTACAAGTCCTCTGGATCACGTTCGTTCCAAAAATCACGCTCCCGAAGGTTTCATTCCGTTTGGACTCTGTTTGATATTCCTTTTCTTTGAAATACTGAAATAGTAAAAAAACAGCAATACTGGCTGGGCCTCGGGTTAGTAGGTTAGTCCCAAAAATGATATAAATGTGTAAATAAAGCCCATAAATATCCAAAACAGGTAATATAATAGCATGGAACAATAAAAAATTATAGATACGTTGGAGACGTATCAAGCATCCCCAAGCTTAATTCATGCTCGTCCTCGAGTTGGTAAATGATAAAAAAGAAATTTTTTGATGTGGAATGCTACCTAGCATAATTCTCAATGTAATTTTCTTTATTGTGGCATCAATGTTCAGATCCAAATGATTCGAGATAAAAGCTTATAAAACATAAAGATAATAATGCTTCAAAGCATACTAACAAATAATCATGTCCTATCAAAATAGCATAGCCAAAGAAAGCTTATCCCTACAAAATCATATAGTTAGGCCATGCTTCATTTCCATTACACAAAATACTCCCATCATGTACAACCCCAATGACGAGCCGAGCAATTGGTTCATACTTTTTAACGCGCTTCGGCTTTTTTCAACTCTTACGCAATACATGAGCGAAAGCCATGTACATAGCACTATGGTGGTCTATTGTGGTGGTTGTAAGGACAAAAAGAGGGAGAAGATAGTCTCACAACAACTAGGCGTATTAACGGGCTATGGAGATGCCCATCAATAGATATCAATGTGAGTGAGTAGGGATTGCCATGCAACGGATGCACTAGAGCTATAAATGTATGAAAGCTCAACAAAAGAAACTAAGTGGGTGTGCATCCAACTTGCTTGCTCATGAAGACCTAGGGCACATTGAGTAAGCCCATCATTGGAATATACAAGCCAAGTTCTATAATGAAAAAATCCCACTAGTATATGAAAGGGACAACATAGGAGACTCTCTATCATGAAGATCATGGTGCTATTTTTTTGAAGCACAAGTGTGGAAAAAGAGATATTAGCAATTGTCCCTTCTCTCTTTTTCTCTCATTTTCTTTTTTCTTTTTTTCCTTTTCTCTTTTTTTCTTTCTCTTTCCTTTTCTTTTCGTTTTTTTCTTTTTGGTGGGCTTCTTTGGCCTCTTTTATTTTTATAAAGCCTGAAGTCTCATCCCGACTTGTGGGGGAATCATAGTCTTCATCATCCTTTCCTCACTAGGACAATGCTCTAATAATGAAGATCATCACACTTTTATTGATTTACAACTCAAAAATTACAACTCAAAGCTAGAACAAGATATGACTCTATATGAATGCCTCCGGCAGTGTACCGGGATAAGCAATGAATCAAGAGCGACATGTATGAAAATTATGAAGGTGGCCTTGCCACAAATACGATGTCAACTACATGGTCATGCAAAGAGCAATATGACAATGATGAAACGTGTCATAATAAACGGAACGGTGGAATGTTGCATGGCAATATATCTCGGAATGGCTATGGAAATGCCATAATGGGTAGATATGGTGGCTGTTTTGAGGAAGGTAAATAATGGGTACATGATACCGGCGAAAGTTGCGCGGTAATAAGAAAAGCTAGCAAAGTGGAAGGATGAGTGTTCGTATATCCATGGACTCACATTAGTCATAAAGAACTCATATACTTATTGCAAAAATCTACTTAGCCCTCGAAGCAAAGTACTACTACGCATGCCCCAAGAGGGATAGATTGGTAGGAAAAATCCATCGCTCGTCCCCGACTGCCACTCATAAGGAAGACAATCAAAAGAGCACCTCATGCAACTAATTTGTCACACAACTTTTACTATACGTGCATGCTACGGGACTTCCCAACTTCAACAAAAGTATTTCTCAATTTCATAATTATCCACTAGCATGACCCTAACATTACTACCTTTATATCTCAAAACAATTATCAAGCATCAAATTGATCCTAGTGTTTTAATGCACTTTCTATGATAGTTTTTATTATACCCAACTTGGATGCTCATCATTCTAAGACCAAATTTGTAACCATAGCGAATACCATGCTGTTCTAAAAGGCTCTCAAAATAATATAAGTGAAGCATGAGAGACTAGCAATTTCTTCAAAATTAATCCATGGCCATGCTCTAAAAGATATTAGTGAAGCACTAGAGATAAAACTATCAAGCTCAAAAAGATATAAGTGAAGCACATAGAGTATTCTATCGCATCCTAATTAAATAGGATTCTCCCAAAAGGTGTGTACAGCAAGGATGATTGTGGTAAACTAAAAATCAAAGACTAGTATAATACACGACGCTCCAAGCAAAACACATATCATGTGACGAATAAAAATATAACTCCAAGTAAAGTTACCAATGAACAAAGACGAAAGAGGGGATGCCTTCCCGGGGCATCCCCAAGCTTAGGCTTTTGGCTATCCTTGAATATCTTGGGGTGACTTGGGCATACCCAAGCTTTGGCTCCTGCCACTCCTTATTCCATAGTCCATAAAAGCTTTACCCAAAACTTGAAAACTTCACAACACAAAACTCAATAGGAAATCTTATAAGATCCGTTAGTGAAAGAAAACAAAACCACCACATAAGGTTTTGTAATGAACTCATTATTTATTTATTTTGGTTTTAAACCTACTGTGTTCCAAGTTCTCTATGGTTCATACCCTTACATACTAGCCATAGATGCATCAAAATAAGAAAACAACACACGAAAAAGAGAATCTGTCAAAAACAGAACAGTCTGTAGCAATCTGTAACTAACGCAAACTTCTGGAACTCTAAAAATCCTAGAAAAATAGGACGTCCTAACCAATTTGTTTATAGAACAGAAGCAATAAGAATCAACGCAAAAGGTCGTTCCTGTGATTTATTGAATTTTTTCTCGTGAGCACGAAGTTTCTGTTTTTCAGCAGAATCAAATCAACTCATATCATAGGTTATACTATAGGTTCTACTTGGCACAAACACTAAACAAAATATGAAAACACATATAAACAAAAAGTAGAAACAAAATTTATTAATAAACAGGAACAAAAGCAAAAAACATAAAGGAAATTGGGTTGCCTCCCAACTAGCACTATCGTTTAACGCCCCTAGCTAGGCATAAAAACGAAGATAGATCTAAGTAGTGCCATCTTTGGCAATTGGTTCATAGGTAGCTCACATGATAGATTCATAAGGTAATTTGACTTTATTTTTTGAAAGTGCTCCATGCCTTTCTTTAATGGAAATTGGAATCTAATATTCCCTTCCTTCATATCAATAATTGCGCCAATCGTTCTAAGAAAAGGTCTACCAAGAATAATAGGGCAAGAAAGATTGCAATCTATATCAAGAACGATAAAATCAACGGGCACCAAATTTCTATTTGCAACAATTAAAACATCATTGATCCTTCCCATTGGCTTTTTAATGGTGGAATCCGCAAGGTGCAAATTTAAAGAGCAATCATCAAGATCATGGAAACCTAGAATATCACATAAAGTTTTCGGAATCGTGGAAACACTAGCACCCAAATCACACAAAGCAAAACACCCATGATCTTTAATTTTAATATTTATAGTAGGTTCCCACTCATCATTAAGTTTTATTGGTATAGAAACTTCCAAATTAAGTTTTTCATCAAAAGATTGCATCAAGGCATCAACGATATGTTTGGTAAAAGCTTTATTTTGACTATAAGCATGTGGAGAATTAACAACGGATTGCAACAAGGAAATACAACTTTCTAAAGAACAATTATCATAATCAAATTCCTTGAAATCCGAGATAGTAGGTTCAATGCTATTTAAAGTCATGACCTCTCCAATCCCACTTTTACCAAATTTAGCATCAAGATCTAAAAATTCCGAATTCTTGGGACGCCTTCTAAATAAAGTTGACTCATCTCCAGTCCCATTATTTTCAAGATTCATCTTACAAAACAAATATCTAATAGGAGACACATCAATAACTTTAAGATCTTCATCATTATTTTCATGGAAACTAGAAGAACACGCTTTTATAAAGCTATCTTTCTTAGCACGCAATCTAGCGGTTCTTTCCTTGCACTCGCCAATGGAAATTCTCATTGATTTGAGAGACTCATTGATATCATGCTTAGGAGGAGAAGATCTAAGTTCAAGAGAATCAACATCAAGTGAAAGTCCATCAGCGTGGGTACCTAAAACCAAGCATTGATCTGTTGTAGGTGTTTGCTTCCGCTGGGGGATCATGGTTGCTCGATAGTGGAGCAACAAATCATATGACCGGGAGCAAGGACTTGGTGGTGGACGTGCAAAAGATCCCATCTATGCCCACCAATGTCGAGTGGGGTGATGCCTCACACTCTAAGGTATTGGGTCTTGGCAAGGTTGTCATTTATCATGATCTAACGATTGAGAAAGTCATGCTTGTTGAGTCCCTTGCGTACAACTTACTTTCCGTTCGTCAACTTGCACTCATGGGCTTTGCCACCTTCTTTGATGTTTATACCGTGGCCCTCTTGTGGAGCAAGACTCTTAAGGTAGCCTTTGTTGGGCATGTCGAGAACGGTCTCTACATGATTAACTTTTCGGAGCGACCCACTAAGACTGCGACATGCCTAATGGCTAAAGTTGATGTGGGATGGCTTTGGCATTGCCGTTTAGCCCACGTCAATAGGAGATCTTTGCAAAGTCTTCTCAAGGGGGACCATGTCCGTGGACTAACAAATGTTAGTTTTGCCAAAGATCGTGCTTGCAGTGCTTATATCGAAGGGAAGCTTCATGAGACGGCTCACCCTCCCATGACTATCATCTACTCAAAGAGAACCTTAGAGCTCCTTCACATGGACCTCTTTGGGCCTCCATCCTTTGATAGTCTTGGGGGAAGAAATTTTTTCTTGGTGATTGTGGATGATTATTCAAGATACACGTGGGTATATTTCCTCAAGAGGAAGAGTGAAACTCAGCAAACCATCATCGACTTTGCAAATGAAGCTCAGCGACAACATGATGCAAAGATCTTGACAACAGGAAGTGACAACGGCACCGAGTTCAAGAACTACACCTTGGATGAGTTCCTTAGTGATGAGGGGATCAAGCATCAATATTCCGCTCCATACACCCCTCAACAAAATGGTGTTGCGGAGAGGAAGAACTGGATGTTATGGATGCGGCAAGGACCATGATGGCGAAGTTCAAGTCTCCATACAACTTTTGGGCCGAAGCCATCAACACCGCGTGTCATGCATCAAATCGGCTCTATCTCCGCAAAGGCTTGAACAAGACTCCTTATGAAATTCTCACCGATAACAAGCCCAATCTCAAGTACTTCGAGGTGTTCGGGTGTAAGTGTTTCATTCTCAAGAAATGTGTTCGTTTGTCTAAATTTGAGGCTAGAGCTTATGAGGGCATATTTGTTGGTGATGCTACAAACTCTCATGCTTACCGTGTTCTCAACAAGTCCACGGGACTCATTGAGGGGACGTGTAACGTGGAGTTTGAAGAAAATAACGGCTCCCAGTGGACCAAAGTGGTACTTGTGATGTAGGTGATGAAATTCCTCCCCAAGCCATAAGAAGAATGGGTATTGGTCATATTCTACCCATTGAGGAACCCCTTGTGGCCGAAGGAGAAGGAAAATGCTCCACTCAAGTGGAGCCATCACCTTCACAAGACCCACACGCTTCTGAAGAACAAAGTGAAGGCCCTAAACCTTATGAACAAGACCAAGGGAAAGATCAACCTCAAGATGGTGGTGAACCACCAAATGATGCCCAAGGTCAAGTTCTCCCCCTCGAGCAAGTTCACAATCAAGAGCAAGCTCAAGATCTCAAACAAGCTCAAGACGGCGCTCAAGATAATCAAGTTGATCCTCCTCCTTCCACATCCGAGGAGGAATTAGAGCGTCATGCCACGAAAATTGCTTCCAAGCTCACCACCAAAGGCCATCTCATGGAGAATGTGGTTGGAAGCCTAAGAAAGGGGGTAAGCACTAGTAGACAATTAGCAAACTATTGTGAACATCATGTGTTTGTCTCTTGTGTTGAATCCCAAAAGGTCTTTGAGGCGCTCGAAGATTCGGATTGGCTCAATGCCATGCATGAAGAACTCAACAACTTCGAGTACAACAAGGTGTGGAGATTGGTGCCACGGCCGTTGGGGAACCATAACATCATTGGAACCAAGTGGATTTTCAAGAACAAGCAAGACGCTCATGGGAACATCATTCGCAACAAGGCAAGATTGGTAGCAAAAGGCTACTCCCAAGTCGAGGGTATCAACTACGGTGAAACCTTTGCTCCTGTTGCTCGCCTTGAATCCATTCGTTTGTTGATTGCTTATACTTCCCATCACAACTTTAAGTTACAACAAATGGATGTGAAAAGTGCTTTTCTTAATGGTCCTATTAATGAGTTGGTTTATGTCAAGCAACCCCCCGGGTTCGTGGATCCTTACTTCCCGGATCATGTGTATCAACTCGATAAGGCACTCTATGGCCTTAAACAAGCCCCACGTGCGTGGTATGACCACCTTACCGAGTTGTTACAAGATCGTGGATTTGAAGTTGGGCAAATCGATCCCACTCTTTTTACTAAGAAGGTCAAAGGGGAGTTGTTTGTGTGCCAACTATATGTTGATGACATTATCTTTGGTTCCCCTAACAAAGCTTTCAATGAAGAATTTGCCGCTCTCATGGCCTCTAAGTTCAAGATGTCTTCGATGGGAGAGTTGAAGTTCTTCGTTGGTTTTGATATCAAACAAAGAAGAGAAGGTACCTTCATCAACCAAGCCAAATACACTCAAGACATGCTTAAGAGATTCAAGCTAAGTGGTGTCAAGCCGGCTTCTACTCCAATGCCTACCAAGTGCCAACTTGACATTAATCCCAATGGTAAAGCGGTGGATCAAAAGGTATATCGCTCTATGATTGGATCCTTGCCTTACCTTTGTGCATCTAGACCGGATATCGCTCTTTGACGGTAGTGCCGGATCTGACCAAGGCAGTGGGAAACCGCTGTTTCCCCGTCTCGAGTGGTACTACCGCTCTCTTGGAGCGGTACTACCGCTTGGAGCGGTACTGCCGCTTATAGGTCACGGTACTACCACTTGCTACCCAGTTCCACCGTACTCTTACCATTCAGTGATCCTTTTGTTGTGTTTTGTGGCTTATGCTCCTTCTTTCTAGTTGTTCTGCGTGTTCTTGTGTGTGGTTCCAGGTGATGAACATCCAGAGCATCAGGCTCACCGTGTCAACCTCGGCCGTGCCACGTCGAAGCGTTACCGCACTACTGAGTCTACAGGAGGTTCCTCAAGTGCTCCACCTCCACCTCAACTCAAGAAGAAGTCTGCTGTCAAGCCGAAGCAAACTGGCAAAACCGTGCTGGAGATGCAAGCCAAGGAGTTCTGTGCAAGGCGTCGCTGCAACCCCTATGAGGCAGACCAAGATCCCACTTTGGTCAACCGTCCGTTCTGGAACAGGTTTTACTTTGCCATTTTCTTTGATGTGCTCAAGGCCAAGAAGAACCTCTATGTCAATGTGCGCTCCATCGACACCAACTATATGGAGAAGGATCCTGAGTACTTTGGTGAAGCTCTTCAAATGTGCACTCAACTGAACATTCTCGGTATCATGCAATTCAACAAAGATCATGATCCTGATATTGTGGCCCAATTCTATGCCATGGTTCATCTCAGGACTGATGAGGACAGGACACTGACTTGGATGACCAATGGCAAGTTGCTTTCTGTCAAGTGGAAGGCATTCATGGAGTTGCTTGGGGTGGAAGATCACGGGCTTGCGTCTGCTGTCGGCTTTCGCCCTCACTGCAACACAACCTCCACTCACAAGCAAGCTCTCTGGCCCTATTGCATGCTGAAGATCAACTCTGAGACTAAGAAGGAAACTTATGAGCTGCCTGCCTATCTGGATATTCTTCACCGTGTCTTTCGTGAGACTCTGTTCCCTCGCATAGGGAATCTGGACATGGTTCATTCTTATCTCGTGGATATGCTTCTCTTCTGCCAGCGTGAGAAGGAAGAAAACACTGGCGAGTCCCTGGACATCTCTCATGTTATGTGGTCTGAACTCCTCTCTGCCATTTCTGAGCGTAAGTGCCCAATCTATGGTCCATTCATCATGCTGCTTATTGAGAAGGCCTGGGATCGTGTCTATCCCAAGGTTATGCTAGAGACTGGAGAGTTAGTGTCTCATGAGGTCAAGCGTCTGAGGAAGAAGGACAAATGGGGCACTCAGGTCCCTAAGTCTGGGGGTGCATCGTCTGCTGCTGCTATGGAGACCGAGGAGGAGGCTGAGGCTGAGGATGATGATGACTATGAGCCTTCTGGGGCTGAGCCCTCTTGGGCAAAGAAGCTCAAGCTCAAGGTAAAGAAGCTGTTCTGCATGGAGTCTCATGGGCAGTACATGAATCATGTTGCTGAGAAGAAGGCCAGGGGTCGTCACAAGGAGCTCATGCGTCAGATGGGTGCTATCGTTCTCAGTGGATCCAAGGACCAACTTACTGAGGAGGAGGAATGGGTTCAGCAGCACTGCACGTGGACAGATTCTGATGCCGAGCAGTTCCCGACCGACGACGGTGGCGAAGACGATCACACTGAGATCTGATGTTCGCGACCTTGCTATCACCTGGAGCCGTAGCAACACTCCCTCTCTTTTTGGTGTCTTGATGCCAAAGGGGGAGAGAGTTTAGGGATTTGTGTCGTCGTTGTCTGTTTCGTGAGTGTGTCTTCTTTGTGGTGTGCTTTCTCATTGTTTGCTTTGTTTGGTTTTGTGTCAGTGAGACCTAAGTTCCAAACATATGGTGTGAGACATATGCTACCTTTTCTCTAGATTATATTTATCTATGTCTACCTAGCTTATGATTTGCATGCTTATCTTGTTATATACTCTTTGCTCTCATATATCTTGCTTAGGTTGTTGGTCTCCAAAATGTAGGGGGAGCGTTGATCCTAGTATGTGTGCCGTGCAGTCCAAAGCACATATCTAGATAAGCACACATCTAGGGGAGGCTCATCTACATTTGTGAGTTGTGGGGTTTGCGCTTTCTTCCCGTGCAAATCCCGTATTGTCATCAATCCACAAAAAGCGGGAGATTGTAAAGGCATATTTATCCCCAAGGTGTTTTGGTGATTGATAACAATGCTTTTGTGAACTTATCATGTGCGTTGAGTTTTTTCAGAGATTCATCCTTTGGCACGAGTCGATTACCTCCCCCCGATGTTTTATTCAAGACGGTGTAGCTCCTTCGTTTCTCTGTTGGTGGACTAGTTTCGTAGGAGTCACCGTACTATCAAGAGGGGATCCGCTTTGGTAGGGCTAGGGTGGAATCAACATGTACACATCCTTATCACACCCAATGTTCCTTTCCGCTTCATCGGGGCTACCTTTCCTCTCCTTGCCTGCTTTGACCTGTCCCAGCGGTAGTACCGCGGTCCTCAGCGGTAGTACCGCCGAAGCACATCAAGCGGTAGTACCGCTCCCCGAGCAGTAGTACCGCTTGCTATCTTCGGTCGTAGTACCGCAGTGGTTCCGGGCTACTACCGCCTCGACTCGAGACCTCTGTTTTTCATGTTGGGTTTTACGGTACTAGTAGCGGTAGTACCGCTCTGGGCCCAGGACCCTGCAACCCTCGTGAGCGCGGCAGTACCTCTAGGAGGGAACGGTAGTACCACTTGTCAGCGGTAGTACCGTCCTGCCCAAGCGGTAGTACCGCTCTGTGCGTGGCTGCTTGGGGGGGTAACGGTTGGATTGTTTCCCCCACTATATAAAGGTGTCTTCTTCCCCAAATTTGACCTACCTCTTCCCCCAAAAGCTCCATTGTTGCTCCAAGCTCCATTTTCGCCCGATCTCTCTCCCTAGCCAATCAAACTTGTTGATTTTCTCGGGATTGGTTGAGAAGGCCCCGATCTACACTTCCACCAAGAGAAATTTGATTCCCCCCACTAATCCCTAGCGGATCTTGTTACTCTTGGGTGTTTGAGCACCCTAGATGGTTGAGGTCACCTCGGAGCCATAGTCCATTGTGGTGAAGCTTCGTGGTGTCGTTGGGAGCCTCCAATTAAGTTGCGGAGATTGCCCCAACCTTGTTTGTAAGGGTTCAGTCGCCGCCTTCAAGGGCACCAATAGTGGAATCACGGCATCTCGCATTGTGTGAGGGCGTGAGGAGAATACGGTGGCCCTAGTGGCTTCTTGGGGAGCATTGTGCCTCCACACCGCTCTAATGGAGACATACTTCCCTTTAAAAGGAAGGAACTTCGGTAACACATCCTCGTCTCCACCGGTTCCACCCTTGGTTATTTCGTGCCTTTACTTTTGCAAGCTTACTTGTGTTGTATCCCTTGCTTGCTTATGTGCTAGTTGTTATTGCATCATATAGGTTGCTCACATAGTTGCATATCTAGACAACCTATTTCGTTGCAAAGTTTAAATTGGTAAAGAAAAGCTTAAAAATTGTTAGTTGCCTATTCACCCCCCCTCTAGTCAACTATATCGATCCTTTCAATTGGTATCAGAGCCTCGTCTCTTTATTAAGGACTTTACCATCCGAAGAGTATGGTTTACACCATAGACGGTGTGGAGGAGCACGCCAGTGTGAATCCTAACTCGTCTACTGCCAATGGGGGAACCTCGGTCTCTCATGAGGAATTCAATGTGGCTCTAGACACATTGAAAAACTCCATGACGACCAAGGTTGAAAGCATGTTTACTAAATTTCTAGAAGGACTTAAACTGTCTACCTCACCGTTGAAAGTGGGTGATCCCACTAACAAGGTGGCGGATGCTACCTCCGAAAAGGGGGAAGCTAACAGTGAAAAGGGTCCTTCTACTAGTGGTAGAAATGGCACCGACATCTTTGCCCATGTGGAACCTCCAACTTATGGTGGACCGATTCCCTCTACTCATTTAAATCATGTCGGTCCTCCTCCTAAGATTGTGAAAAATGAGGATTTTGATTCTTGGGTGTACCGCTTCAAGCGTCATTTAAAGCATGTGAATACTAATCTTTGGAGAATCATTGAAGAAGGTTTCTATCCACATGATCCAAGCAACTTCACCCCTCAAGAAGCTGTGGATAATCAATTCAATGAGAATGCTCTCTTCATCATCCAAGAGGCCATTCTCCCCGAAGATCTCCCTCATCTTCGACCCTACGCCACGGCCAAAGACGCGTGGCATTGCGTTTTGTCTCTCTATCGAGGAAGTGCAAGCATTCAACGCTCCAACTATGAAGTGGTGCAAGATGAAGCCGATGAGTTTGCTATGAATGAAGATGAAAAACCTCGTGAGCTCTTTCAGAGAGTAACCAAACTTGCGGTCTCGCTCCGAGATCATGGGAGCAAGGATACGGATGACAATTGGATCAAACGCAAGTTCCTCAAGGCCATGATGCCCTACAACAAGGCCATGTCCTCCGTCATTCGTCAAAGACCAGACTTCCACTCCATGACCTCAAGTGAAGTGTTGGACGAGTTCGTTGCAATGAGCATCTTGGACAAGACCACCGATAACGCGGTGCTCCGGTCTCAAAGGGCTAAGAAGCCCAACCTTGCCTTGAAGGCCAAGGTTATCGTGGAAGAAGAGGAAGAAGAGGAAGATGAGGAGAGCAACCCCGAAGATACAAAATATGATTATCACGAGCACATGGCTCTCGCTTCAAGGCAATTTTGGAGCAAGAAGAACTCAAGACCCAATTTCAACAAGAACAACTCAAGTGGCTTCAAGAGCAAGCAACGAGTTAGAACTTGTTTTAACTGTGGCAATCTAAGCCATTTCGTTGCAGATTGTCCTTACGAGAAGCGGGAAGACAATGGTGGCAAGCTCATCCGGAGAGACAAAGCCAAGTCTTTCCCCAACAAGAACAACTTCACCAAGAAGACTCCTACTCGAGGGTTGGTGGTTCAAGAGGAATACCGTGAGGATGACGATGATGATGAAGATAGTGAAGCAATGGCCATGGCATCCGTTGCCATTGCCACAACTCCCCGGATGTCTCTCTTCGATTCACTTAACGAGAACATCACCATCAAGTGCCTCATGGCTAAAGCCACCAACAAGGTAATCCCCAACATCAAAACCACCATTATTCCTAATCCTTCTTTGACGGTTGGCATTGATGATGGTAAGGGGTCTAATGAGGAAGTAAATGAATTTGAGTCCTTTATGAGTAAGCTCAAGGGCAAATCCAAGAAGCACTTTGTTGCTCTCTTGGAACAGCTTGGTGAAGCCAATGACATGATCGAGGCTCACGAAGAAACCATCTGTAAGATGGAAGGTCATAGTTGTGACTATGCCGATGAGATATCGGATCTCTCTAATGCTCTTGAGGAAGAGCGTGGGCATTGTTTGGCTCTTGAGGAGTCACAAAACGATGACCATGCCAAGTTAAAGAAAGATCTCGATCATTCTCTTGTTTTGTCTCGTGTGCTAACTTCCGAGAAGGCTAAACTTGGGGTTGATCATGCTAGACTCAAGGAGGAGTTTGATGTGCTTGACAAGGCCCACAAGGTCTTGAAGGGTGCTCATGCTAACCTCAAGGAGTCTCATGCTCAACTCCAATTTAAGCTAACCAAGGATAAGGCCACCTTTCCTCACATGATCTTAATTGATAACGCAAATGCTACTAACCCGTGTTGTGAGCATGTGCATCTTGTGGAGGATAATGCCAAGTTGAAGGAACAACTCGAGAGAGGCCTTGTGTCATGCATACAAGGTGAGAAGAACCTAAATGACCTTTTGAGCAATCAAAAGGAAGTTGTGGCCAAGGAGGGAGTTGGGTTCTCCCCCAAGTCCAAGAATAAGAGGAAGAACGAGAAGAAAAATGACAAGACCAAACGACCTCCCTCGCTTAAGAAAACTTTTGTGAAGGAGGGAGAGGGTGGTCCTAAGGAGAAGAAGAACAATGCGAAGAGTGGTGATGCCAAAAAGGGTAAAGCCATCTCTTCCAACAAAGCCGGCGACTTTAACCCTTCTTATGTGTTGTGCCGTGCTAGTGATGGGCATGTTTATGCTAAATTTGTTGGTTCTTCTTATGAGTACATTGAATGGTCTATTTGGGTTCCTAAGACCCTTGTTACTAACATCAAAGGACCCATTACTAAATGGGTACCTAAAACCAAGCATTGATCTCTTGTAGGTGTTTGCTTCCGCTGGGGGATCATGGTTGCTCGATAGTGGAGCAACAAATCATATGACCGGGGGCAAGGACTTGGTGGTGGACGTGCAAAAGATCCCATCTATGCCCTCCAATGTCGAGTGGGGTGATGCCTCACATTCTAAGGTATTGGGTCTTGGCAAGGTTGGCATTTATCATGATCTAACGATCGAGAAAGTCATGCTTGTTGAGTCCCTTGCGTACAACTTACTTTCCGTTCGTCAACTTGCACTCATGGGCTTTGCCACCTTATTTGATGTTGATACCGTGGCCCTCTTGTGGAGCAAGACTCTTAAAGTAGCCTTTGTTGGGCATGTCGAGAACGGTCTCTATGTGATTAACTTTTCGGAGCGACCCACTAAGACCGCCACATGCCTAATGGCTAAAGTTGATGTGGGATGGCTTTGGCATCGCCGTTTAGCCCACGTCAATATGAGATCTTTGCATAGTCTTCTCAAGGGGGACCATGTCCGTGGACTAACAAATGTTAGTTTTGCCAAAGATTGTGCTTGCAGTGCTTGTATCGAAGGAAAGCTTCATGAGACGGCTCACCCTCCCACGACTATCATCTACTCGAAGAGACCCTCGGAGCTCCTTCACATGGACCTCTTTGGGCCTCCATCCTTTGATAGTCTTGGGGGAAGAAAGTTTTGCTTGGTGATTGTGGATGATTATTCAAGATACATGTGGGTATATTTCTTCAAGAGGAAGAGTAAAACTCAACAAACCGTCATCGACTTTGCAAATGAAGCTCAACGACAACATGATGCAAAGATCTTGACAATAAGAAGTGACAATGGCACCGAGTTCAAGAACTACACCTTGGATGAGTTCCTTAGGGATGAGGGGATCAAGCATCAATATTCCGCTCCATACACCCCTCAACAAAATGGTGTTGCAGAGAGGAAGAACCGGACGTTGATGGATGCGGCAAGGACCATGATGGCGGAGTTCAAGTCTCCATACCCCTTTTGGGCCGATGCCATCAACACCGCGTGTCATGCATCAAATCAGCTCTATCTCCGCAAAGGCTTGAACAAAGACTCCTTATGAAATTCTCACCGGTAACAAGCCCAATCTCAAGTACTTCCGGGTGTTCGGGTGTAAGTGTTTCATTCTCAAGAAAGGTGTTCGTTTGTCTAAATTTGAGGCTAGAGCTTATGAGGGCATATTTGTTGGTTATGCTACAAACTCTCATGCTTACCGTGTTCTCAATAAGTCCACCGGACTCATTGAGGAGACGTGTAACGTGGAGTTTGACGAAAATAACGGCTCCCAAGTGGAGCAAAGTGGTACTTGTGATGTAGGTGATGAAATTCCTCCCCAAGCCATAAGAAGAATCGGTATTGGTCATATTCTACCCATTGAGGAACCCCTTGTGGCCAAAGGAGAAGGACAATGCCCCACTCAAGTGGAACCATCACCTCCCCAAGACCCACATGCTTCCGAAGAACAAATTGAAGGCCCTGAACCTCATGAACAAGACCAAGGGCAAGATCAACCTCAAGATGGTGGTGAACCACCAAATGATGCCCAAGGTCAAGTTCTCCCCCTCGTGCAAGTTCATGATCAAGAGCAAGCTCAAGATCTCGAACAAGCTCAAGACTACGCTCAAGATAATCAAGTTGATCCTCCTCCTTCCACATCCGAGGAGGAATTAGAGCGTGGTGCCGCGAAAATTGCTTCCAAGCTCACCACCAAAGGCTATCTCATGGAGAACATGGTTGGAAGCCTAAGAAAGGGGGTAAGCACTCGTAGACAATTAGCAAACTATTGTGAACATCACGCGTTTGTCTCTTGTGTTGAACCCCAAAAGGTCTTTGAGGCGCTCGAAGATTAGGATTGGCTCAATGCCATGCATGAAGAACTCAACAACTTCGAGTACAACAAGGTGTAGAGATTGGTGCCACAGCCGTCGGCGAACCATAACATCATTGCAACCAAGTGGATTTTCAAGAACAAGCAAGACGCTCATGGGAACATCATTCACAACAAGGCAAGATTGGTAGCACAAGGCTACTCCCAAGTCGAGGTATCGACTACGATGAAACCTTTGCTCCCGTTGCTCGCCTTGAATCCATTCGTTTGTTGATTGCTTATGCTTCCCATCACAACTTTAAGTTACAAAAAATGGATGTGAAAAGTTCTTTTCTTAATGGTCCTATTAATGAGTTGGTTTATGCCAAGCGACCCCCCGGGTTCGAGGATCCTTACTTCCCGGATCATGTGTATCAACTTGATAAGGTACTCTATGGCCTTAAACAAGCCCCACGTGTGTGGTATGACCACCTTACCGAGTTGTTACAAGATCGTGGATTTGAAGTTGGGCAAATAGATCCCACTCTTTTTACTAAGAAGGTCAAAGGGGAGTTGTTTGTGTGCCAACTATATGTTGATGACATTATCTTTGGTTCCCCTAACAAAGCTTTCAATGAAGATTTTGCCGTGACCTCTAAGTTCAAGATGTCTTCGATGGGAGAGTTGAAGTTCTTCCTTGGTTTTGATATCAAACAAAGAAGAGAAGGTACCTTCATCAACCAAGCCAAATACACTCAAGACATGCTTAAGAGATTCAAGCTAAGTGATGTCAAGCCGGCTTCTACTCCAATGCCTACCAAGTGCCAACTTGACATTGATCCCAATGGTAAAGCAGTGGATCAAAAGGTATATCGCTCTATGATTGGATCCTTGCTTTACCTTTGTGCATCTAGACCGGATATCATGTTGAGTGTGGGAACGTGTGCATGGTTTCAAGCCACACCAAAGGAAAGCCACTATGTGGCGGTCAAGTGAATCTTTTGATATTTGGCTCATACCCCAAACTTTGGCCTATGGTACCCAAGAGGAGCAAACTTCAAGCTCGAAGGATTTACGGATTCCGACTGGGCGGGAGACAAGGTGGATAGGAAGTCCACTTCTGGAGGGTGCCAATTTCTTGGTTGCTCTTTGGTGAGTTGGTCTTCCAAGAAGCAAAGTTGTGTGTCTCTCTCGTCCACCGAAGCGGAATATGTGACGGCCGGTAGTTGTTGTGCACAACTCTTATGGATGAGGCAAACTTTAAAGGAATACGGTGTCATTTGTGACAAAGTGCCTCTTTGGTGTGACAATGAAAGTGCCATCAAGACTTCTCTCAACCCCGTGCAACATTTCAAGACGAAGCATATTGAGATTCAGTATCACTTCATCCGGGATCACATTAGGCGAGGGGAGATCAAGCTCAAGTATGTCAACACTCATGATAACCTTACAGATATTTTCACGAAGCCCTTGGATGAAGCAAGATTTCGCGAGTTAAGGCATGAGCTAAATATCATTGATCCGAGCAATGTGACTTGAACCCTTGCACACCCCACCTCACTCAACTTGTCGTCTAGTTTAGGTGTAGGCATGGACATAGGGGGAGTGTTGTTCTCTCAATGAACTCTCCCTCCCCCCATTATGCATAAATTGATCTAGTCTTTCACATTAACCATTTTGTTTATGGTACTTGTGCTTCAAGGACGAGTTTTGGTCATGGGTCCAAGGTTAAAATCTTCGCGACGCCATACCTCTTGACTCAAACATAGGTGGCCTCGGCCACAACCCTCTTTTGAAGAGGTGTGTTTTGGCCCCTTGCTAGTGTGTTTGCTGCCATGTTGGTCTCTCCTTCCTTCGTGCCTTTTGTTTTTCCTTTCTTTTTTAGCATTAGTCATCTGTCTAGAGGCCTGTTGGTTGCTGGGCGGTACTACCGCTAGTGGTGCGCGGTACTACCACTTATAAGCGGTACTACCGCCCACCAGTGCGGTACTACCGCTGCGGGGCGGGGGCAGGGGGCTATATCGGGGGTGATGAGGACATCAATACAATTGTTACACCCACAGCCCCTGCTGCTATACATACTGGACCAATTACTAGAGCTCGTGCACGCCAACTAAATTACCAGGTACTTTCGTTTCTTGGTAATGATTCTAATGTTCATGAGAATATGATGTTGCCTAAATTGGATACATTTGTTTTGCTTACAAATGAAGGGCCTAGCTTGGAGAAGGATGAACATTGGAGCAAGAACAAGCATGGAGATGATGGCATGCGCAAGGGGAACAAGAACGGAGTTACAAGTGATGATTTCAGGACTTTGAAGCCACCATAATGGGTGCATGAAGCCTTGGACGAAATATACAAGATGCCACTTCATAAATTTCGTCCCGAGGCTATTTTAGGTGCTGCGTCACCTTATTATTGGGCCAGGCCCATGTAATTTCGAAATACATAAGTATAGGCTATTTTTAGAGTCCGTATGTGTGGGAAACAAGAGATAGGGTTGATTTCGGACCCCTCCACCAAGGGCCACGAAATTCCCCCCTCTTCCTCCATATATACAGCCCTTAGGGCATCGTTTAGACTTTGGGTTTTGTTTAGATTAAAAGTTCGCCATAGCTGCAACTTCGCGTACTTCGTTTGTGTTCAACGACCAGACAAAGGCGTCACAGAACCCCACCTTGATCAATAAAGCTTTCATCTTATATTCGCAATATCCAGATTGCAATCTTAGTTTCTTGCTTGTTCTTCGTTTGCTCGCAGGAAACAGACCCTCGTGGTTAGGTTGATCGTGCTCCGGCGTGGTCAATAACCTCTCGGAGTTGGTTTAGCGATTGCTAAGGCGCGACGTCCTCGCACGTTCGTAGTCGGATCGTCAAAGTCGACTTCCACCAAAGCGATATCCATCATCTCATCGAAAGACGGGACACCTCCGCCTCTATCAAGTGGTATCAGATTTCCAGGTTGCTCAGTGAGATTTTACAGTTTTTCGTAGTTTAGATCGAGTCTGTTCTTCATACCTACAGTCCACGAAAAAGCCACAAAAAAAAATTAGGGTTAGTTCATCATATCCGAACCAATCTGAGCCTTTGCATAATCTTTTTAGGGTTTTGCTTTGTTGAATTTGCGGTTGCATCGTCGTGTCTAGTTGCTGGTCTTAGAGTCTAGTCTTTTAGAGTTTCGAGTTCTGGTCATAAGTTGTCACGCCGCCGCCGCACCATCATCATCGCCCCTGCCATCTACCACCACCGCTTATCCGCCACCGCTCCGAATCCGTATCCATATACCACCACCGATTCATATACCACCACCGATTCATATCCATATCCATATACTACCACCGCTACCACCACCGCTGCCATCTACCACCACCATATATCCACCACCAATCCGAGTTCCTTGCATATTAGGTTTGTTTTCGAGATCCATCTAGATTCCGATTCGTGTTTCCTTGCCGGAGTAGGTTTCGGAAAAAAAAGAGCGCAAAAAAAAAGAGCGAAAAAAAAATTCAGAGTGTGCTTTTCCCTTGTTTACGTGCCGCGCCGTGATTTTGTTGGTGTTCTAGGCTCGCGTCTCTAGCACAGTCTAGCCTAGGACCAGCACAGTACGTCGTTGAGCGTTTATTCAACTTTGCATCTCTGAATTGATTATTGCTGACCCTTTTTGCTACCATACTATAAGCCTTCCCAGCTCCACATACATCTACGTCGTGTGTTTGACTCTCCCTGGTAATCGCTCTATCCAAGCTTTGAGAGTTTTTGACTACAACGGTTGCTGATCACCGCCTGCTGCTGGGTAAGAACTGGTAAGAATTTGAGATTTGCTTGACGGATTTGTGATACACCACCACCACTTCTTAGTAGTATGTAGGATCATATTCTTGTGTGTTTCTATTGCTGCTAACCATGCCAGGATCACAAGCCGACGAGATTGACTGGGAGAACTTATCGAACAAGGAGCTTCATGATAAGTTTCAGCAAATGATGACTGAACAGGTACAAGATGTGCTGGACAATTTTGAAGAGGCCATGGAGAAGATCACTGGCCTTGAGAAGACGTTCGAAACAAAGCTCGATAACATATTTAATGAACTGCTTGCGCGTCTTCCACCACCGGCTGCACCTGTCGCACCTCTGCAACAACAACAACTACGCCCCCTTCCGAATCAGTATGGACGAGCACAGCGTGTTCCTATTGTGCCAGGACAAAATTCTGGTGCCGCTGTTACTGCTGTTGGTGCTTCTTTGGCTCCTGCTACTGCTCCTGCTGGTACCCAGGAGGATGATGAGTATGCGGGCGATTATGAGGATGAGGTTGATCAAAATCAGATCTACGAGCAGCCACTAGCACCACCACCAGCAGGTCGACCTCAGGTATATATTCGTAATGGTAGGCCTGCACCACCACCTCAGGTACGAGATGATGTCCATATTCCTAAACTGAAATTGAATATTCCACCATTTGAGGGTAGATATGTTCCTGATATATATCTTACTTGGGAGTTAGAAACTGAACAACGATTTACATGTTTACAATATCCTGAGGAGAGACGAGTTGCTGCTGCTGTTTGTGCTTTCACTAGTTTAGCATGTGTATGGTGGTCTGAACATTGTAGATTATATCCTATTCCAACTACTTGGGCTGCTTTGAAAACTGCTATGCGTACGCGTTGGGTTCCACCATATTATCAACGTGAATTGCTTCAAAAATTGCAGCGTTTAAGACAAGGGAAAAATTCTGTAGAAGAATATTATCAGGAATTACAAACTGGCATGATTAGATGTGGTATTGTTGAGGAGAATGAAGCTATGCTTGCACGTTTTCTGGGTGGATTAAATAGAGAGATTCAGACCATTTTAGACTATAAGGAGTATACTAATATCACTCGTTTATTCCATCTTGCTTGTAAAGCTGAACGTGAAGTGCAGGATCGACAAGCATTGGCGCGAACTAACTTTTCTACAGGCCGACCTTCCTCATGGACGCCGCGTGCAGCTTCTACTTCACCTGCACCAGCACCTCAATCAGGTGCCTCCTACAGTCGTGATACAAGAAAACAGGAACAACCACCATTATCTACCAAGAGCGCACCTGCGGGGCCTGCACAGCGTTCTTCTTCTTCCATGGCATCAACAGGGCACACAAGTGATATTATTTGTCGTCGTTGTAAGGGAGGAGGTCATTATGCGAGGGAATGCAAATCTCCGCGTGTGATGATTGCTACCGCGGATGGTGGATATGAGTCCGCTAGTGACTATGATGAGGAGACATTGGCTCTTATTACACGTGAAGAACATGGTGGAGATGATTCTGATCATGAGACGCAATACATGGCTCCTGAAGACGCTGACAGGTATGAATGTTTAGTTGCTCAACGTGTTTTGAGTGTGCAGGTCACACAAGCTGAGCAAAATCAGAGGCACAATTTGTTCCATACCAAGGGAGTTGTGAAGGAACGTTCTGTGCGCGTCATAATAGACGGAGGGAGCTGCAACAACTTGGCTAGCATGGAGATGGTGGAGAAGCTTTCTCTCACCACAATACCACATCCACATCCTTACTACATCCAATGGTTCAACAACAGCGGCAAGGTTAAGGTAACACGTACTGTTCGTGTGCATTTTAGTATCTCTACATATGCTGATTATGTTGATTGTGATGTGGTACCTATGCAAGCATGTTCCTTATTACTTGGTAGACCATGGCAATTTGATAAAAATTCTGTACACCATGGTAGAAACAATCACTATACTCTTGTTCATAAGGATAAAAATATTACTTTGCTTCCTATGACTCCTGATTCCATTTTGAAAGATGATATTAATAGAGCTAATAAAGAACAACAGGAGAAGAATAAGAGTGAAAATCAGATTGTGGCAAAAGAATTTGAGCAACAAATGAAGCCTAATAATAAACCATCTAGTGTTGCTTCTGAAATTAAATTGAAAAGTGCATGTTTATTTGCCACCAAATCTGATATTGATGAGCTAGATTTCAGCAAATCTGTTTGCTATGCTTTTGTGTGCAAAGAGGCATTATTTTCATTCGAGGACGTGCCTTCCTCTTTGCCTCCTGCTGTCACTAACATTTTGCAGGAGTTCGCTGACGTATTTCCACAAGACGTGCCACCGGGATTACCGCCTATTCGAGGGATTGAGCATCAGATTGACTTAATTCCCGGTGCTTCACTGCCAAACCATGCACCATACCGTACCAATCCGGAGGAGACGAAGGAGATTATGCGTCAAGTACAAGAGCTTCTCGACAAAGGTTATATACGCGAATCCCTTAGTCCTTGTGCTGTTCCTATTATTCTAGTGCCGAAAAAGGATGGTACATCACGTATGTGTGTTGATTGTAGAGGCATTAATAATATTACTATTCGTTATCGTCATCCTATTCCTAGGCTAGATGATATGCTTGATGAATTGAGTGGCTCTACAATATTCTCCAAAGTTGATTTGCGTAGTGGATACCATCAAATTCGTATGAAATTTGGAGATGAATGGAAAACAGCATTCAAAACTAAGTTTGGATTATATGAGTGGTTAGTCATGCCTTTTGGGTTAACTAATGCACCTAGTACTTTCATGAGATTAATGAACGAAGTTTTACGTGCTTTCATTGGACGATTTGTGGTAGTTTACTTTGATGACATATTGATTTATAGCAGATCTTTGGAAGAACATTTGGAACATTTACGTGCTGTTTTTATTGCTCTACGTGATGCATGTTTGTTTGGTAACCTTGGGAAGTGCACCTTTTGCACCGACCGAGTATCTTTTCTTGGCTATGTTGTTACTCCACAGGGAATTGAAGTTGATAAAGCCAAGATTGAAGCTATTGAGAGTTGGCCGCAACCCAAAACGGTCACACAAGTGAGGAGTTTTCTTGGCCTCGCTGGATTCTATAGGCGTTTTGTGAGAGATTTCAGCACCATTGCTGCACCTGATGAGGACATGACTACCTTGGATATGACCAAAAATATTGCATATATGCATATTTGTCAGGTGATTTCTAGTGCAAACTATTCAATAATCTATTTATGTTATCCAGAACAAAAATACTTCACACACTTTTGTGTTTTGTCTAATTGCAGGTGTATGGGACATTTGTACAATCCACATATGAAGATAAGGAAGAAAGAGATGTTTATTTGCTGTCCAAAAAGTTCTCTCACGTCACTTTTGGCCCAAGAGAAGATAGTCCAAGTCTCTCACGTTCTGGATTCAGATTCGGACTGCACAGACATACCTGACTCAAAACAGACACAAGTTTTTCATACGGACTCCGAATTGGGTGATTCTTTTTTTGTTGGAAAATAGATTTCGTGCACTTTCCAACCCAATTGGAATCACCTTCAAATTCGTCCGGAGCGTTGAGTTGTGGACGAAACAATCTGATGCTGCAGCAGAATCCGAGTCAAACTACAAGTCCAAAGGTGTTACATCACCTCCACTTGGGCCCATTGGCCTTGTACGACCTAGATTTAGTTTTAGGCTGCCTTGGGACGTCCTCCCACCTCCTTGGCCGCCACCCCTTGCTCCTATATAAGTAGATCCATCTAGTAGCTTTTCTTTGGGATTTGTTTAGTTAAAAGTTAGCCATTGCAACTTCGTGTGCTTCGTTTGTGTCCAACGACCAGACCAAGACCACTTTTCGGATCCCCACCATTATCAATACTTCATACATATTCGCGATATTCAGATTGCTTTTATCATATTCTTGCTTGTTCTTCGATTGCTTGCAGGAATAGACCTTCGTGGTCAGGTTGATCGTGCTCCAGCGTGGTCAATAACCTCTCGGAGTTGGTTTAGCGATTGCTAAGGCACAACGTCGTTGCACGTTTGTAGTCGGATCGTCAAAGTCATCTCCACCAAATCGATAGTTATCATCTCATCGAAAGATCGGGACACCCTCGCCTCTATCAACTCGTTTATTCCATCTTGCTTGTAAAGCTGAACATGAAGTGCAGGATCGACAAGCATTGGCGCGAACTAACTTTTCTGCAGGCCGACCTTCATCATGGACACCGCGTGCATCTTCTACTTCAACTGCACCAGCACCTCAATCAGGTGCCTCCTACAGCCGTGATACAAGAAAACAGGAACAACCACCATTATCTGCCAAGAGCGCACCTGCCGGGCCTGCACAGAGTTCTTCTTCTTCCAGGGCATCAACAGGGCACACAAGTGATATTATTTGTCGTTGTTGTAAGGGAGGAGGTCATTATGCGAGAGAATGGAAATCTCCGCGTGTGATGATTGCTACCGAGGGTGGTGGATATGAGTCCGCTAGTGACTATGATGAGGAGACATTGGCTCTTATTACACGTGAAGAACATGGTGGAGATGATTCTGATCATGAGACGCAATACATGGCTCCTGAAGACGCTGACAGGTATGAATGTTTAGTTGCTCAACGTGTTTTGAGTGTGCAGGTCACACAAGCTGAGCAAAATCAGAGGCACAATTTGTTCCATACCAAGGGAGTTGTGAAGGAACGTTCTGTGCGCGTCATAATAGACGGAGGGAGCTGCAACAACTTGGCTAGCATGGAGATGGTGGAGAAGCTTTCTCTCACCACAAGACCACATCCACATCCTTACTACATCCAATGGTTCAACAACAGCGGCAAGGTTAAGGTAACACGTACTGTTCGTCTGCATTTTAGTATCTCTACATATGCTGATTATGTTGATTGTGATGTGGTACCTATGCAAGCATGTTCCTTATTACTTGGTAGACCATGGCAATTTGATAAAAATTCTGTACACCATGGTAGAAACAATCACTATACTCTTGTTCATAAGGATAAAAATATTACTTTGCTTCCTATGACTCCTGATTCCATTTTGAAAGATGATATTAATAGAGCTAATAAAGCACAACAGGAGAAGAATAAGAGTGAAAATCAGATTGTGGCAAAAGAATTTGAGCAACAAATGAAGCCTAATAATAAACCATCTAGTGTTGCTTCTGAAATTAAATTGAAAAGTGCATGTTTATTTGCCACCAAATCTGATATTGATGAGCTAGATTTCAGCAAATCTGTTTGCTATGCTTTTGTGTGCAAAGAGGCATTATTTTCATTCGAGGACGTGCCTTCCTCTTTGCCTCCTGTTGTCACTAAAATTTTGCAGGAGTTCGCTGACGTTTTTCCACAAGACGTGCCACCGGGATTACCGCCTATTCGAGGGATTGAGCATTAGATTGACTTAATTCCCGGTGCTTCACTGCCAAACCGTGCACCATACCGTACCAATCCAGAGGAGACGAAGGAGATTATGCGTCAAGTACAAGAGCTTCTCGACAAAGGTTATATACGCGAATCCCTTAGTCCTTGTGCTGTTCCTATTATTCTAGTGCCGAAAAAGGATGGTACATCACGTATGTGTGTTGATTGTAGAGGCATTAATAATATTACTATTCGTTATCGTCATCCTATTCCTAGGCTAGATGATATGCTTGATGAATTGAGTGGCTCTACAATATTCTCCAAAGTTGATTTGCGTAGTGGATACCATCAAATTCGTATGAAATTGGGAGATGAATGGAAAGCAACATTTAAAACTAAGTTTGGATTATATGAGTGGTTAGTCATGCCTTTTGGGTTAACTAATGCACCTAGTACTTTCATGAGATTAATGAACGAAGTTTTACGTGCTTTCATTGGACGATTTGTGGTAGTTTAATTTGATGACATATTGATTTATAGCAGATCTTTGGAAGAACATTTGGAACATTTACGTGCTGTTTTTATTGCTCTACGTGATGCACGTTTGTTTGGTAACCTTGGGAAGTGCACCTTTTGCACCGACCGAGTATCTTTTCTTGGCTATGTTGTTACTCCACAGGGAATTGAAGTTGATAAAGCCAAGATTGAAGCTATTGAGAGTTGGCCGCAGCCCAAAACGGTCACACAAGTGAGGAGTTTTCTTGGCCTCGCTGGATTCTATAGGCGTTTTGTGAGAGATTTCAGCACCATTGCTGCACCTCTCAATGAGCTTACAAAGAAAGATGTGCCTTTTCTTTGGGGTACTGCACAGGAAGAAGCCTTCACGGTATTGAAAGATAAGTTGACACATGCTCCTTTACTCCAACTTCCTGATTTTAATAAGACTTTTGAGCTTGAATGTGATGCTAGTGGAATTGGATTAGGAGGTGTGTTATTACGAGATGGCAAACCTGTTGCATACTTTTCTAAAAAATTGAGTGGGCCTAGTCTGAATTATTCTACTTATGATAAAGAATTATATGCTCTTGTTCAGACTTTAGAAACATGGCAACATTATTTATGGCCCAAAGAATTTGTTATACATTCTGATCATGAATCTTTGAAACATATTAAAAGTCAAGCTAAACTGAATCGTAGATATGCTAAATGGGTTGAATTCATTGAGACTTTCCCTTATGTCATTAAACACAAGAAGGGAAAAGAAAATGTTATTGCTGATGCATTGTCTCGTCGCTATACTATGCTTTCACAACTTGACTTCAAAGTATTTGGTTTGGAGACCATCAAAGATCAATATGTGCATGATGCTGATTTTAAAGATGTAATGCAGAATTGTAAAGAAGGAAGAATGTGGAACAAGTTTGTTGTTAACGATGGATTTGTGTTTCGTGCTAACAAGCTATGCATTCCAGCTAGCTCCGTTCGTCTTTTGTTGTTGCAGGAGGCGCATGGAGGAGGATTAATGGGACACTTTGGCGTGAAGAAGACGGAGGACGTACTTGCTACACATTTCTTTTGGCCAAAGATGAGACGGGATGTTGAGCGTTTTATTGCTCGCTGCACTACATGTCAAAAAGCTAAGTCACGACTCAATCCTCATGGTTTATATATGCCTTTGCCTGTACCTAGTGTTCCTTGGGAGGATATATCTATGGACTTTGTTTTAGGTTTACCTCGAACAAAGAAGGGGAGGGATAGCATATTTGTTGTCGTGGATAGATTCTCGAAAATGGCACACTTTATACCATGTCATAAAAGCGATGATGCTGTTAATGTTGCTGATTTGTTCTTTCGTGAAATTATTCGCTTGCATGGTGTGCCAAATACTATTGTTTCAGATCGTGATACTAAAATTCTTAGCCACTTTTGGAGATGTTTATGGGCTAAGTTGGGGACTAAACTGCTTTTTAGTACTACTTGTCACCCCCAAACTGATGGACAAACTGAAGTAATCAATAGAACGTTGTCTACTATGCTTAGGGCTGTTTTGAAGAATAATAAGAAAATGTGGGAGGAATGCTTGCCTCATATTGAATTTGCTTATAATCGTTCATTGCATTCTACTACTAAGATGTGCCCTTTTGAAGTTGTGTATGGTTTCCTACCTCATGCACCTATTGATTTGTTGCCTCTTCCATCTTCGGAGAAGGTTAATTTTGATGCTAAACAACGTGCTGAATTGATTTTAAAAATGCATGAGTTAACTAAGGAAAACATTGAGCGCATGAATGCTAAATATAAACTTGCTGGAGATAAGGGTAGAAAACATGTTGTGTTTGCACCTGGAGATCTTGTTTGGTTACATTTGCGTAAGGATAGATTTCCTGATTTGCGCAAATCAGAGTTAATGCCACGTGCTGATGGTCCCTTTAAGGTGTTAGAGAAAATAAATGATAATGCATATAAACTTGAGCTGTCTGCAGATTTTGGGGTTAGTCCCACTTTTAACATTGCAGATTTGAAGCCTTATTTGGGTGAGGAAGATGAACTTCCGTCGAGGACGACTTCATTTCAAGAAGGGGAGGATGATGAGGACATCAATACAATTGTTACACCCACAGCCCCTGCTGCTATACATACTGGACCAATTACTAGAGCTCGTGCACGCCAACTAAATTACCAGGTACTTTCGTTTCTTGGTAATGATTCTAATGTTCATGAGAATATGATGCTGCCTAAATTGGATACATTTGTTTTGCTTACAAATGAAGGGCCTAGCTTGGAGAAGGATGAACATTGGAGCAAGAACAAGCATGGAGATGATGGCATGCGCAAGGGGAACAAGAACAAAGTTACAAGTGATGATTTCAGGACTTTGAAGCCACCATAATGGGTGCATGAAGCCTTGGACGAAATATACAAGATGCCACTTCATAAATTTCGTCCCGAGGCTATTTTAGGTGCTGCGTCACCTTATTATTGGGCCAGGCCCATGTAATTTCGAAATACATAAGTATAGGCTATTTTTAGAGTCCGTATGTGTGGGGAAACAAGAGATAGGGTTGATTTCGGACCCCTCCACCAAGGGCCACGAAATTCCCCCCCTCTTCCTCCATATATACAGCCCTTAGGGCATCGTTTAGACTTTGGGGTTTTGTTTAGATTAAAAGTTCACCATAGCTGCAACTTCGCGTACTTCGTTTGTGTTCAACGACCAGACAAAGGCGTCACAGAACCCCACCTTGATCAATAAAGCTTTCATCTTATATTCGCAATATCCAGATTGCAATCTTAGTTTCTTGCTTGTTCTTCGTTTGCTCGCAGGAAACAGACCCTCGTGGTCAGGTTGATCGTGCTCCGGCGTGGTCAATAACCTCTCGGAGTTGGTTTAGCGATTGCTAAGGCGCGACGTCCTCGCACGTTCGTAGTCGGATCGTGAAAGTCGACTTCCACCAAAGCGATATCCATCATCTCATCGAAAGACGGGACACCTTTGCCTCTATCACGGTCGGTGCAAAAGGTGCACTTCCCAAGGTTACCAAACAAACGTGCATCACGTAGAGCAATAAAAACAGCACGTAAATGTTCCAAATGTTCTTCCAAAGATCTGCTATAAATCAATATGTCATCAAAGTAAACTACCACAAATCGTCCAATGAAAGCACGTAAAACTTCGTTCATTAATCTCATGAAAGTACTAGGTGCATTAGTTAACCCAAAAGGCATGACTAACCACTCATATAATCCAAACTTAGTTTTAAATGCTGTTTTCCATTCATCTCCCAATTTCATACGAATTTGATGGTAGCCACTACGCAAATCAACTTTGGAGAATATTGTAGAACCACTCAATTCATCAAGCATATCATCTAGCCTAGGAATAGGATGACGATAATGAATAGTAATATTATTAATGCCTCTACAATCAACACACATACGTGATGTACCATCCTTTTTCGGCACTAGAATAATAGGAACAGCACAAGGACTAAGGGATTCGCGTATATAACCTTTGTCGAGAAGCTCTTGTACTTGACGCATAATCTCCTTCGTCTCCTCTGGATTGGTACGGTATGGTGCACGGTTTGGCAGAGAAGCACCGGGAATTAAGTCAATTTGATGCTCAATCCCTCGAATAGGCGGTAATCCCGGTGGCACGTCTTGTGGAAAGACGTCAGCGAACTCCTGCAAAATGTTAGTGACAGCAGGAGGCAAAGAGGAAGGCACGTCCTCGAATGAAAATAATGCCTCTTTGCACACAAAAGCATAGCAAACAGATTTGCTGAAATCTAGCTCATCAATATCAGATTTGGTGGCAAATAAACATGCACTTTTCAATTTAATTTCAGAAGCAACACTAGATGGTTTATTATTAGGCTTCATTTGTTGCTCAAATTCTTTTGCCACAATCTGATTTTCACTCTTATTCTTCTCCTGTTGTTCTTTATTAGCTCTATTAATATCATCTTTCAAAATGGAATCAGGAGTCATAGGAAGCAAAGTAATATTTTTATCCTTATGAACAAGAGTATAGTGATTGTTTCTACCATGGTGTACAGAATTTTTATCAAATTGCCATGGTCTACCAAGTAATAAGGAACATGCTTGCATAGGTACCACATCACAATCAACATAATCAGCATATGTAGAGATACTAAAATGCACACGAACAGTACGTGTTACCTTAACCTTGCCGCTGTTGTTGAACCATTGGATGTAGTAAGGATGTGGATGTGGTCTTGTGGTGAGAGAAAGCTTCTCCACCATCTCCATGCTAGCCAAGTTGTTGCAGCTCCCTCCGTCTATTATGACGCGCACAGAACGTTCCTTCACAACTCCCTTGGTATGGAACAAATTGTGCCTCTGATTTTGCTCAGCTTGTGTGACCTCCACACTCAAAACACGTTGAGCAACTAAACATTCATACCTGTCAGCGTCCTCAGGAGCCATGTATTGCGTCTCATGATCAGAATCATCTCCACCATGTTCTTCACGTGTAATAAGAGCCAATGTCTCCTCATCATAGTCACTAGCGGACTCATATCCACCATCCGCGGTAGCAATCATCACACGCGGAGATTTGCATTCCCTCGCATAATGACCTCCTCCCTTACAACGACGACAAATAATATCACTTGTGTGCCCTGTTGATGCCATGGAAGAAGAAGAACGCTGTGCAGGCCCCGCAGGTGCGCTCTTGGCAGATAATGGTGGTTGTGCCTGTTTTCTTGTATCACGGCTGGAGGTGGCACCGGATGGAGGTGCTGGCGCAGTTGAAGTAGAAGATGCACGTGGTGTCCATGATGAAGGTCGGCCTGCAGAAAAGTTAGTTCGCGCCAATGCTTGTCGATCCTGCACTTCACGTTCAGCTTTACAAGCAAGATGGAATAAACGAGTGATATTAGTATACTCCTTATAGTCTAGAATGGTCTGAATCTCTCTATTTAATCCACCCAGAAAATGGTGGTGGTGTATCACATCAATACAATTGTTACACCCACAGCCCCTGCTGCTATACATACTGGACCAATTACTAGAGCTCGTGCACGCCAACTAAATTACCAGGTACTTTCGTTTCTTGGTAATGATTCTAATGTTCATGAGAATATGATGCTGCCTAAATTGGATACATTTGTTTTGCTTACAAATGAAGGGCCTAGCTTGGAGAAGGATGAACATTGGAGCAAGAACAAGCATGGAGATGATGGCATGCGCAAGGGGAACAAGAACGGAGTTACAAGTGATGATTTCAGGACTTTGAAGCCACCATAATGGGTGCATGAAGCCTTGGACGAAATATACAAGATGCCACTTCATAAATTTCGTCCCGAGGCTATTTTAGGTGCTGCGTCACCTTATTATTGGGCCAGGCCCATGTAATTTCGAAATACATAAGTATAGGCTATTTTTAGAGTCCGTATGTGTGGGGAAACAAGAGATAGGGTTGATTTCGGACCCCTCCACCAAGGGCCACGAAATTCCCCCCTCTTCCTCCATATATACAGCCCTTAGGGCATCGTTTAGACTTTGGGTTTTGTTTAGATTAAAAGTTCACCATAGCTGCAACTTCGCGTACTTCGTTTGTGTTCAACGACCAGACAAAGGCGTCACAGAACCCCACCTTGATCAATAAAGCTTTCATCTTATATTCTCAATATCCAGATTGCAATCTTAGTTTCTTGCTTGTTCTTCGTTTGCTCGCAGGAAACAGACCCTCCTGGTCAGGTTGATCGTGCTCCGGCGTGGTCAATAACCTCTCGGAGTTGGTTTAGCGATTGCTAAGGCGCGACGTCCTCGCACGTTCGTAGTCGGATCGTCAAAGTCGACTTCCACCAAAGCGATATCCATCATCTCATCGAAAGACGGGACACCTCCGCCTCTATCAGGGGGTAGGGGGAGTTTTCTTCTCCCCCATACCCATTCGCTCGCCCCCTCACTCCGTTTCATCTCTCCAGCAACCGGTCGCCGCGGAAGGGCTCCGGCAGATCTCCTTCTCCGAGGCGTCCCTCTCCATTCCCTTCGATGGAATCGATCCCCACCTCGTCCTCTTACCATGGATGCCGATATTGCCCCCGTTCCCTCTCTCTTCTCATCTAGATCTCCAATCTAGCATATTAGGGGCAATAGTGGTTGCATCTCTAGATTTTTGGCCAAATCTAGGCTTGAGTAGGATGGAGAAAGCATCTAGGCAGTTTGGATTAGTGGTTGGTAGAAGTATTTTTGAATTTGGTAGGATGGTAGTGCCGGATCTGACCACGGCAGTAGGAAACCATTGTTTCCCCGTCTCGAGCGGTACTACCGCTCTCCTGGAGCAGTACTACCGCTTGGAGCGGTACTGCCGCTTACAGGTCGCGGTACTACCGCTTGCTACCCAGTTCCACCGTACTCTTACCATTCAGTGATCCTTTTGTTGTGTTTTCTGGCTTATGCTCCTCCTTTCTGGTTGTTCCGTGTGTTCTTGTGTGTGGTTCCAGGTGATGAACATCCTGAGCATCAGGCTCGCCGTGTCAACCTCGGCCGTGCCACGTCGAAGCGTTACCGTACTACTGAGTCTGCAGGAGGTTCCTCAAGTGCTCCACCTCCACCTCAACTCAAGAAGAAGTCTGCTGTCAAGCCGAAGCAAACTGGCAAAACCGTGCCGGAGATGCAAGCCAAGGAGTTCTGGGCAAGGCATCACCGCAACCCCTATGAGGCAGACCAAGATCCCACTTTGGTCAACCGTCCGTTCTGGAACAGGTTTCAGTTTGCCATTTTGTTTGATGTGCTCAAGGCCAAGAAGAACCTCTATGTCAATGTGCGCTCCATCGACACCGACTATATGGAGAAGGATCATGAGTACTTTGGTGAAGCTCTTCAGATGTGCACTCAACTGAACATTCTCGGTATCATGCAATTCAAAAAAGATTATGATCCTAATATTGTGGCCCAATTCTATGCCACGGTTCATCTCGGGACTGATGAGGACATGACACTGACTTGGATGACCAATGGCAAGTTGCTTTCTGTCAAGTGGGAGGCGTTCATGGAGTTGCTTGAGGTGGAAGATCACGGGCTTGCGTCTCTTGTGGCTTTCGCCCTCACCGCAATACAACCTCCACTCACAAGCAAGCTCTCTGGCCCTATTGCACGCTGAAGATCAACTCTGAGACTAAGAAGGAAACTTATGAGCTACCTGCCTTTCTGGATATTCTTCACCCTGTCTTCCATGAGACTATGTTCCCTCTCATAGGGAATCTGGATATGGTTCATTCTTATCTCGTGGACATGCTTCTCTTCTGCCAGTGTGAGAAGGAAGAAAACACTGGCGAGTCCCTGGACATCTCTCATGTTATGTGGTCTGAACTCCTCTCTGCCATTTCTGAGCGTAAGTGCCCAATCTATGGTCCATTCATCATGCTGCTTATTGAGAAGGCCTAGGATCGTGTCTATCCCAAGGTTATGCTAGAGACTGGAGAGTTGGTGTCTCATGAGGTCAAGCGTCTAAGGAAGAAGGACAACTGGGGAACTCAGGTCCCTAAGTCTGGGGGTGTTGCGTCTGCTGCTGCTATGGAGACCAAGGAGGAGGCTGAGGATGATGATGACTATGAGCCTTTTGGGGCTGAGCCCTCTTCGGAAAAGAATCTCAAGCTCAAGGTAAAGAAGTTGTTCTGCATGGAGTCTCACAGCCAGTACATGACTCATGTTGCTGAGAAGAAGGCCAGGGGTCGTCACAAGGAGCTCATGCGTCAGATGGGTGCTATCGTTCTTAGTGGATCTGAGGACCAGCTTACTGAGGAGGAGGACTGGGTTCAGCAGCACTGCCCGTGGACAGATTCTGATGCCGAGCAGTTCCCGACCGACGACGGTGGCGAAGACGATCACGCTGAGATCTGATGTTCGCGACCTTGCTATCACCTGGAGCCGTAGCAACACTCCCTTTCTTTTTGGTGTCTCGATGCCAAAGGGGGAGAGAGTGTAGGGATTTGTGTCGTCGTTGTATGTTTCACGAGTGTGTCTTCTTTGTGGTGTGCTTTCTCGCTGTTTGCTTTGTTTGGTTTTGTGTCAGTGAGACCTAAGTTCCAGACATATGGTGTGAGACATATGCTACCTTTTCTCTAGATTATCTTTATCTATGTCTACCTATCTTATGAGTTGCATTCTTATCTTGTTATATACTCTTTGCTCTCATATATCTTGCTTAGGTTGTTGGTCTCCAAAATGTAGGGGGAGCGTTGATCCTAGTATGTGTGCCGTGCAGTCCAAAGCACCTATCTAGATAAGCACACATCTAGGGGGTGCTCATCTACATTTTTGAGTTGTGGGGTTTGCACTTTCTTCCCATGCAAATCCCGTATTGTCATCAATCCACCAGAAAGGGGGAGATTGTAAAGGCATATTTATCCCCAAGGTGTTTTGGTGATTGATGACAATGCTTTTGCGGACTAATCATGTGCGTTGAGTTTTTTTAGATATTCATCCTTTGGCACGAGTCGATTACCTCCCCCGGTGTTTTATTCAAGACGGTGTAGCTCCTTCGTTTCTCTGTTGGTGGACTAGTTTCGTAGGAGTCACCGTACTATCAAGAGGGGATCCGCTTTGGTAAGGCTAGGGTGGAATCAACACGTACACATCCTTATCACACCCGATGTTCCTGTCCGCTTCATTGGAGCTACCTTTCCTCTCCTTGCCTGCCTTGACCTGTCCCAGCGGTAGTACCGCAGTCCTCAGCGGTAGTACCGTCGAAGCACATCAAGCGGTAGTACCGCTCCCCGAGCGGTAGTACTGCTTGCTGTCTTCGGCCGTAGTACCGCAGTGGTTCCGGGCTACTACCGCCTCGACTCGAGACCTCTGTTTTTCGTGCCGGGTTTTACGGTACTAGTAGTGGCAGTAGTGGCGGTAGTACCGCTCCAAGCAGTAGTACCGCCCGTACTTCCGTGGTAGTACCGCTCTGGGCCCAAGACCTTGCAACCCTCGTGAGCGTGGCAGTACCGCTGGGAGGGAACGGTGGTACCGCTTGTCAGCGGTAGCACCGCCCTGCCCATGCCGTAGTACTGCTCTGTGCGTGGCTGCTTGGGGGGGTAACGGTTGGATTGTTTCCCCCACTATATAAAGGTGTCTTCTTCCCCAAAGTTGACCTACCTCTTCTCCCAAAAGCTCCATTGTTGCTGCAAGCTCCATTTTCGCCTGATCTCTCTTCCTAGCCAATCAAACTTGTTGATTTGCTCAGGGTTGGTTGAGAAGGCCCCAATCTACACTTCCACCAAGAGAAATTTGATTCCCCCCATTAATCCCTAGCGGATCTTGTTACTCTTGGGTGTTTGAGCACCCTAGACGGTTGAGGTCACCTCGGAGCCATAGTCCATTGTGGTGAAGCTTCGTGGTGTCGTTGGGAGCCTCCAATTAAGTTGTGGAGATTGCGCCAACCTTGTTTGTAAGGGTTCGGTCACCGCCTTCAAGGGCATCAATAGTGGAATCACGACATCTCGCATTGTGTGAGGGCGTGAGGAGAATACGGTGGCCCTAGTGGCTTCTTGGGGGGCATTGTGCCTCCACGCCGCTCTAACGGAGACGTACTTCCCTTTAAAAGGAAGGAACTTCAGTAACACATCCTCGTCTCCACCGGTTCCACCCTTGGTTATTTCGTGCCTTTACATTTGCAAGCTTACTTGTGTTGTATCCCTTGCTTGCTTATGTGCTAGTTGTTATTGCATCATATAGGTTGCTCACATAGTTGCATATCTAGACAACCTATTTTGTTGCAAAGTTTAAATTGGTAAAGAAAAGCGTGAAAATTGTTAGTTTCCTATTCACCCCCCTCTAGTCAACTATATCGATCCTTTCAACATTGTATTGAGATCCAAAAAGAGAGAAGAATCCAACTAGCTAATAACTATGGACCCGAAGGTCTATGGTAAACTACTCACAACTCATCGGAAGGGCTATGGTGTTGATGTAGAAGCCCTCCATGGTGAATCCCCCCTCCAGCAGAACGCCGGCGACGGCTCCAAGATGGAATCTCACGGATACAGAAGGTTACGGTGGTGTAAATTGTGTTTTGGTTGCTCTCTGGATGTTTTTGGGGTATGTAGGCTTATATAGGAGGAAGAAGTATGTCGGTGGACGCCCGAGGGGCCCACGAGACAGGGGGACGTGCCCTATAGGGAGGGGGGGCCCTACCCTCTCGTGGAAGCTTCGGCTGCTTCTTGACTTGCACTCCAAGTCCTCTGGATCACATTCGTTCCAAAAATCATGCTCCTGAAGGTTTCATTCCGTTTGGACTCTGTTTGATATTCCTTTTTTTTGAAATACTGAAATAGTAAAAAAACAGCAATACGGGCTGGGCCTCCGGTTAGTAGGTTAGTCCCAAAAATGATATAAATTTGTAAATAAAGCCCATAAACATCCAAAACAGGTAATATATTAGCATGGAACAATAAAAAAATATAGATACGTTGGAGACGTATCAAGCATCCCCAAGCTTAATTCCTGCTCGGCCTCGAGTAGGTAAATGCTAAAAAAGAAATTTTTGATGTGGAATGCTACCTAGCATAATTCTCAATGTAATTTTCTTTATTGTGGCATCAATGTTCAGATCCAAATGATTCGAGATAAAAGCTTATAAAACATAAAGACAATAATGCTTCAAAGCATACTAACAAATAATCATGTCCTATCAAAATAGCATAGCCAAAGAAAGCTTATCCCTACAAAATCATATAGTTAGGCCATGCTTCATTTCCATTACACAAAATACTCCCATCATGTACAACCCCGATGACGAGCCGAGCAATTGGTTCATACTTTTTAACGCGCTTCAGCTTTTTTCGACTCTTACGCAATACATGAGCGCAAGCCATGGACATAGCACTATGGTGGTCTATTGTGGTGGTTCTAAGGACAAAAAGAGGGAGAAGATAGTCTCACATCAACTAGGTGTATTAGCGGGCTATGGAGATGCCCATCAATAGATATTAATGTGAGTGAGTAGGGATTGCCATGCAACGGATGCACTAGAGCTATAAATGTATGAAAGCTCAACAAAAGAAACTAAGTGGGTGTGCATCCAACTTGCTTGCTCACGAAGACGTAGAGCACTTTGAGGAAGCCCATCATTGGAATATACAAGCCAAGTTCTATAATGAAAAATTCCCACTAGTATATGAAAGTGACAACATAGGAGACTCTCTATCATGAACATCATGGTGCTATTTTTTTGAAGCACAAGTGTAGAAAAAGAGATAGTAGCAATTGTCCCTTCTCTCTTTTTTTCTCATTTTCTTTTTTCTTTTTTTCCTTTTCTCTTTTTTTCTTTCTCTTTCTTTTTCTTTTTCTTTTTTTTCTTTTTGGTGGGCTTCTTTGGCCTCTTTTATTTTTATAAAGTCTGAAGTCTCATCCCGACTTGTGGGGGAATCATAGTCTTCATCATCCTTTCCTCACTGGGACAATGCTCCAATAATGAAGATCATCACACTTTTATTGATTTACAACTCAAAAATTACAACTCAAAGCTAGAACAAGATATGACTCTATATGAATGCCTCCGGTGGTGTACCGGCATATGCAATGAATCAAGAGCGACATGTATGGAAATTATGAAGGTGGCCTTGCCACAAATACGATGTCAACTACATGATCATGCAAAGAGCAATATGACAATGATGAAACGTGTCATAATAAACGGAACGGTGGAAAGTTGCATGGCAATATATCTCGGAATGGATATGGAAATGCCATAATGGGTAGATATGGTGGCTGTTTTGAGGAAGGTAAATAATGGGTACATGATACCGGCGAAAGTTGCGCGGTAATAAGAAAAGCTAGCAAAGTGGAAGGATGAGTGTGCGTATATCCATGGACTCACATTAGTCATAAAGAACTCATATACTTATTGCAAAAATCTACTTAGCCCTCGAAGCAAAGTACTACTACGCATGCCCCAAGAGGGATAGATTGGTAGGAAAAATCCATCGCTCGTCCCCGACTGCCACTCATAAGGAAGACAATCAAAAGAGCACCTCATGCAACTAATTTGTCACACAACTTTTACTATACGTGCATGCTACGGGACTTGCCAACTTCAACGAAAGTATTTCTCAATTTCATAATTATCCACTAGCATGACCCTAACATTACTACCTTTATATCTCAAAACAATTATCAAGCATCAAATTGATCCTAGTGTTTTAATGCACTTTCTATGATAGTTTTTATTATACCCAACTTGGATGCTCATCATTCTAAGACCAAATTTGTAACCATAGCAAATACCATGCTGTTCTAAAAGCCTCTCAAAATAATATAAGTGAAGCATGAGAGACTAGCAATTTCTTCAAAATTAATCCACCGCCATGCTCTAAAAGATATAAGTGAAGCACTAGAGATAAAACTATCAAGCTCAAAAAGATATAAGTGAAGAACATAGAGTATTCTATCGCATCCTAATTAAATAGGATTCTCCCAAAAGGTGTGTACAGCAAGGATGATTGTGGTAAACTAAAAATCAAAGACTAATATAATACACGGCGCTCCAAGCAAAACACATATCATGTGGCGAATAAAAATATAGCTCCAAGTAAAGTTACCAATGAACGAAGAAGAAAGAGAGGATGCCTTCCCGGGGCATCCCCAAGCTTAGGCTTTTGGCTATCCTTGAATATCTTGGGGTTCCTTAGGCATCCCCAAGCTTAGGCTCTTGCCACTCCTTATTCCATAGTCCATAAAAGCTTTACCCAAAAATTGAAAACTTCACAACACAAAACTCAACAGGAAATCTTATAAGCTCCGTTAGTGAAAGAAAACAAAACCACCACATAAGGTACTATAATGAACTCATTGTTTATTTATTTTGGTGTTAAACCTACTATATTCCAAGTTCTCTATGGTTCATACCCTTACATACTAGCCATCTACGTTGCACGGATACTTCAGAAAGTGCGCGTATCCAACCGGATACTGCCCCGATACTCGGATACTGCCCCGATACGGCCCGATACGTATCCCGTAAGTATCCCTCAATTTTGTGATTTGAAAAAAGAAAATAATGTTTGATACTCCTAGGATACTTCTGCGATACTTTTTGGATACCTGAAACCCCTCGTTCGACATGAATCCCCTCAATAGTAAAGGCGCACCTTTTGAAGATATCCAACATGGGAGTGAGTTCATGCCAAAACATGACCATCAATGTTCTTGTTCAATTGAAAGGTGAGCAAAAGAGAGTCGATGCACTGATTGGAACAACAAACCCATGAAAATCCCACTGCCAATTAATGAAAGTGGACCAGGTGCATGAAAACAAAGGGAATAATCCTATTGAGGCATGCTTTGACCTAGAAGCTCTATTTTGTTTTCAATATTTTTAATAATTAATATATGTAATATCTATATATAAACGTATCCCCATATCCATGTTTTCAGAAAATTGGCGTATTGGGCGTATCCCCGTATCGCGTATCCGATACGTATCAAGTATCCGTGCAACGTAGCTAGCCATAGATGCATCAAAATAAGCAAACAACACACGAAAAACAGAATCTGTCAAAAACAGAACAGTCTGTAGCGTAACTAACGCAAACTTCTGGAACTCTAAAAATCCTAAAAAAATAGGACGTCCTAAACAATTTGTTTATTGAACAGCAGCAAAAAGAATCAACGCAAAAACTCGTTCCTGTGATTTATTGAATTTTTTCTCGTGAGCACGAAGTTTCTGTTTTTCAGCAGAATCAAATCAACTCATATCATAGGTTATCCTATAGGTTCTACTTGGCACAAACACTGAACAAAATATGAAAACACATCTAAATAGAAAGTAGAAACAAAATTTATTACTAAACAGTAAAAAAAGCAAAAAACATAAAGAAAATTGGGTTGCCTTCCAACTAGCGCTATCGTTTAATGCCCCTAGCTAGTCATAAAAGCGAAGATAGATCTAAGTAGTGCCATCTTTGGCACTTGGTTCATAGGTAGCTCGCATGATAGATTCATAAGGTAATTTGACTTTATTTCTTGGAAAATGCTCCATGCCTTTCTTTAATGGAAATTGGAATCTAATATTCCCTTCCTTCATATCAATAATCGCGCCAGTCGTTCTAAGGAAAGGTCTACCAAGAATAATAGGGCAAGAAAGATTGCAATCTATATCAAGAACAATAAAATCAACGGGCACCAAATTTATATTTCCAACAATTAAAACATCATTGATCCTTCCCATTGTCTTTTTAATGGTGGAATCCGCAAGGTGCAAATTTAAAGAGCAATCATCAAGATCATGGAAACCTAGAATATCACATAAAGTTTTCGGAATCGTGGAAACACTAGCACCCAAATCACACAAAGAAAAACACTCATGATCTTTAATTTTAATCTTTATAGTAGGTTCCCACTCATCATTAATTTTTCTAGGTATAGAAACTTCCAAATTAAGTTTTTCATCAAAAGATTGCATCAAGGCATCAACGATATGTTTGGTAAAAGCTTTATTTTGACTATAAGCATGTGGAGAATTAACAACGGATTGCAACAAGGAAATACAACTTTCTAAAGAACAATTATCATAATAAAATTCCTTGAAATCCGAGATAGTGGGTTCAATGTCGTTTAAAGTCATGACCTCTTCAATCCCACTTTTACCAAATTTAGCATCAAGATCTAAAAATTCCGAATTCTTGGGACGCCTTCTAAATAAAAACTTGACTCATCTCTAGTCCCATTATTTTCAAGATTCATCTTACAAAACAAAGATCTAATAGGAGACACATCAATAACTTTAAGATCTTCATCATTATTTTCATGGAAACTAGAAGAACACGCTTTTATAAAGCTATCTTTCTTAGCATGCAATCTAGCGGTTCTTTCCTTGCACTCGTCAATGGAAATTCTCATTGCTTTGAGAGACTCATCGATATCATGCTTAGGAGGAGAAGATCTAAGTTTAAGAGAATCAACATCAAGTGAAAGTCTATCAACGTTCCTAGCCAAATCATCAACTTTGAGCAATTTTTCTTCAAGCAAAGCATTAACATTCTTTTGAGAAATCATAAATTCTTTCACACTATTCTCAAAATCAGAGGGCATCTTATTAAAATTACCATAAGAATTATTGTAGGAATTTCCATAATTATTAGAGGAATTGCTAGGGAACGGTCTAGAATTAAAATTTCTTCTATAAGCATTGTTTCCAAAATTATTCCTACCAACAAAATTCACATCCATAGATTCATTTTATTCTCAATCAAGGTAGATAAAGGCATATCATTGGGATCAATAGAAGAACTCTTAGTAGCAAACAATCGCATAAGCTCATCCATCTTTCCACTGAAAACATTAATTTCTTCTATAATATGCACATTTTTACTAGTAGATCGTTCGGTATGCCATTGAGAATAATTAGCCATAATATTATCAAGAAGTTTTGTAGCATCTCCTAAAGTGATTTCCATAAAAGTGCCTCCGGCGGCCGAATCTAAAAGATTTCTAGAAGCAAAGTTCAAACCGGCATAAAATTTTTGTATGATCATCCATAAATTCAAACCATGAGTAGGGCAATTGCGAATCATCAATTTCATTCTTTCCCAAGATTGGGCAGCATGCTCATGATCAAGTTGTTTAAAATTCATAATATCATTCCTAAGAGTGATGATCTTAGCGGGAGGAAAATACTTAGAGATAAAAGCATCTTTGCACTTGTTCCAAGAATCAATACTATTTTTAGGCAAGGACGAAAACCAAACTTTAGCACGATCTCTAAGTGAAAACGGAAATAACTTCAATTTAACAATATATTTCTTCTTTTGCATATCACACAAATCAACAAAATTGTTTAGATGAGTAGCGGCATCTTCACTAGGAAGGCCGGCGAATTGATCTTTCATAACAAGATTCAGCAAAGCGGTATTGATTTCACAAGACTCAACATCATTAAGAGGAGCAATTGGAGTACTAAGGAAATCATTATTATTAGTATTCGAGAAATCACACAATTTGGTATTATCTTGCGCCATGGCAACAAGTAATCCAACACACAAGCAAACAGAAAACGGCAAACGGAAAAGAGAGGAGATTGGGAAAGAGAGGGCGAATAAAATGGCAAGGGTGAAGTGGGGGAGAGGAAAACGAGAGGCAAATGGCAAATAATGTAAATGTGAGGGAGATGAGTTTGTGATGGGTACTTGGTATGTCTTGACTTGAGCGAAGACCTCCCCGGCAACGGCGCCAGAAATCCTTCTTGCTACGTCTTGAGCTTGCGTTGGTTTTCCTTGAAGAGGAAAGGGTGATGCAGCACAGTAGCGTAAGTATTTCCCTCAGTTTTTTAGAACCAAGGTATCAATCCAGTAGGAGGCTTCTCAATAAGTCCCACGAACCTACACAAAAAAACAAAGAACTCGCAACCAACGCGACAAAGGGGTTGTCAAGTGAGATCTGATAGAGATAATGTGATAAGATAAATATATTTTTGGTATTTTATAATATAGATGCAGAAAATAAAGATGCAAATAAAAGTAGATTGGAAGCAAATATGATAAGAGATAGACCCGGGGGCCATAGGTTTCACTAGTGGCTTCTCTCAAGAGCATAAGTATTACAGTGGGTGAACAAATTACTGTCGAGCAATTGATAGAAAAGAGAATAATTATGACGTTATCTAGGCATGATCATGTATATAGGCATCACGTCCGCAACAAGTAGACCGACTCCTGCCTGCATCTACTACTATTACTCCACACATCGACCGCTATCTAGCATGCATCTAGAGTATTAACTTCATAAGAATAGAGTAACGCATTAAGCAAGATGACATGATGTAGAGGGATAAACTCAAGCAATATGATATAAACCCCATCTTTTTATTCTCGATGGCAACAATACAATACGTGTCTTGCAACCCTTTCTGTCATTGGGTAAGAACACCGCGAGATTGAACCCAAAGCTAATCACTTCTCCCATGGCAAGAAAGATCAATCTAGTAGGCCAAACCAAACCGATAATTCGAAGAGACTTGCAAAGATAACTCAATCATATAAAAGAATTCAGAGAAGATTCAATTATTATCCATAGATAAATCTGATCATAAACCCACAATTCATCGGATCTCGACAAACACACCGCAAAAAGAGATTACATCGAATAGATCTCCACAAGAGAGGGGGAGAACATTGTATTGAGATCCAAAAAGAGAGAAGAAGCCAACTAGCTAATAACTATGGACCCGAAGGTCTGTGGTAAACTACTCACAACTCATCGGAAGGTCTATGGTGTTGATGTAGAAGCCCTCCATGGTGGATTCCCCCTTCGGCAGAACGCCGGCGACAGCTCCAAGATGGGATCTCGCGGATACAGAAGCTTACGGTGGTGGAAATTGTGTTTCGGTTGCTCTCTGGATGTTTTCGGGGTACGTAGGCCTATATAGGAGGAAGAAGTACGTCGGTGGACGCCCGAGGGGCCCATGAGACAGGGGAGCGCGCCCTATAGTGGGGGGGCGCCCTACCCTCTCGTGGAAGCTTCGACTGCTTCTTGACTTGCACTCCAAGTCCTCTGGATCACGTTCGTTCCAAAAATCACGCTCCCGAAGGTTTCATTCTGTTTGGACTCCGTTTGATATTCCTTTTCTTCGAAATACTGAAATAGGCAAAAAAACAGTAATACGGGATGGGCCTCCGGTTAGTAGGTTAGTCCCAAAAATGGTATAAATGTGTAAAATGAAGCCCATAAACATCCAAAACAGGTAATATAATAGCATGGAACAATCAAAAATTATAGATACGTTGGAGACGTATCAGCCCTCAAGGTTGCGAATACCAAGAAGCACACCTTCCGGTCTTTCATGGACACCTTCCTTGAGGCTGCTGTCGGTGTCAAAACCGGTGGATCTCGGGTAGGGGGTCTCGAACTGTGCGTCTAAGGCTAATGGTAAGAGGAGGCTGGGGACACGATGTTTACCCGGGTTCGAGCCCTCCCGATGGAGGTAATACCCTACTTCCTGCTTGATTGATCTTGATGATATGAGTATTACAAGAGTTGATCTACCATGAGATCAGAGAGGCTAAACCCTAGAAGCTAGCCTATGGTATGATTGTTGTTGTGTCCTACGGACTAAACCCTCCAGTTTATATAGACACCGGAGGGGGCTAGGGTTACACAGAGTCGGTTTACAGAGAAGGAGATCTACATCCGAATCGCCAAGCTTGCCTTCCACACCAAGGAGAGTCCCATTCGGACACGGGACGAAGTCTTCTATCTTGTATCTTCATAGTCCAACAGTCCGAACAAAGTATATAGTCCGGCTGTCCGGATACCCCCTTATCCAGGACTCCCTCAGTAGCCCCTGAACCAGGCTTCAATGACGATGAGTCCGGCGCGTAGATTGTCTTCGGCATTGCGAGGCGGGTTCCATCTCCAAATACTTCAAGACAAGTTCCGAACACAAACATCGTGTCCAGCTCTGCAAGATAAATTCCATATACTACCGTAGATAGAATAATCATCCACGAATCTAATCTGCTGACAACTCTTCGAAAAGTGACATCATGCCACAGTCTGGTTTTTATTCGAACTCTTTTTACAACTTTCTACCGCACACACCACGAGGTTGTTTCCTTGGCACGTCCTATGAAAGCAGAGATCGTGTCCCCCTTACCACGGGATCCTCATCAATATGGGTATGGGTAATCCAACCGTGCCTGTCGGCATGATTCCGTGTTTTTAGGCAAGTCCAGAATGACCATGTTTGGGGACGCTTGATATTCTTTCCCCTTTATAGAGGAGCTGAGGCCTATCCCTCTATCTCCACGCTCGCGCATCTCACACCCTGAGTTCCAACACCCAAAGCTCGAGCCCAAGCACCTCGGATCTTTGATCATGTCCGGATCCGACCATCAAGGCCAGTGGATGGCTTCCTCTGTCACAGAGGAGGATATTGCGAAGCTCGGGGAGGATGGGTATTTGACCGCCGATGTCAAGCACAGGCTTCCTGCTCCCAAACAGGTTATCCCCACTCCCGAGCCCAATGAGAGCGTCGTATTTGTCTCCCACTTCCTCCGGGGCTTGGGTCTTACTCTTGACCCCTTTGTGAGGGGGCTCATGTTCTACTACGGGCTAGATTTCCACGGTCTAGCTCCGGATTCCATCCTCCACATCTCGTCGTTTATCGTCGTGTGTGAAACCTTCCTCCACATTATCCCCCACTTCGGCTTATGGCTCAAGACTTTCAATGTGAATCCGAAGATTATTGAGGGGCGACACGTAGAGTGCGGAGGCGCCATAATAAGCAGGAACGCCGATGCCCCATGGCCCGAAGGCTCCTTCCCGGAGGTATCTGATTTATGGCAACAGAGGTGGTTCTATGTCACAGCTCCTCGAGGCTCAAAGTGGGCGGCCGCGCCCACCTTCCGCTCGGGCCCTCCACCTCAACTGGCATCGTGGGCTAATGTGGGACTGACCTGGGGGCATGCGAATGATGTACCAACGCTACAAAGCCGCATTAGGGAGCTCCTCAAGAGGGACATTAGTCTTGTCAAAATAATCCAGGTAATGCTAGTTCGGCGGGCCCTGTCGTGCAAACGTCGGGCTATCCGGATGTGGGAGTTCAATCCAGAGGGCCCGCGAACCATTCAGCACTTCTCCGGCATGACGCTCGAAGGGATGTATAAGTTGTTCTTCAGACCACGAATAAAGTGTCCGGACATCATCGAGGATGCGGGCCTGAGCTGCAATCGCCTAGATACCCAATTAAGTAACCCTACAACCGAACATTTTGCTTATATTCATAGCATTGTTCTGAATACCGGCCGCAACCAGGATTGGCTTAGTAAGGCGGAGAGGATCAGGTGTCCGGCCCCGCTTCCCGAAGGCTCGCCCGGTCCGGCAATGGCCAAGATTCTTAAACGGACGCTAAGTCAAGTGCCACCAGAGAAAGATGAAGGGAAGAGTGGGGAGGCCAAGAGTGGGCCTCACACATTGTGCATCCGAACCGGGGGAATTAATGTCTCCATGGAGGAGGAGAATTGGGGAGGCGAACCTGAGGTTTCATGCCCCCGCGGGAAGAAGAGGGACGCTTCCGAAGACTTGGAGATAGGGGCGCCTAAACAAGGGAAGAGAACTTCACCAAAGGACCCTGCCCCGAAGGGCGTCCTCACCGCACAGTGCCCGCTAATGGGCCAGCCCTCCACCAAGCTGTAAGTTTAATTAAAAAAGGAGCTTATTGCTTTTTCCTCTGAGGCTGTGTTTGGTTGAGCTGCAGATTCTGAAAAAGCCGCTGTGGAAAAGCTGCTGTGAAAATGCTGCTGTGAAAAAGCTGGAAGCTGTTTGGTTAAAACAACTGTGAAACTGTAGATTTGGTTGTGAATTGTCTGTAATGCCCATTGGGGCCTGAGTGAATATGTTTATATGCTAATTGACCATAAAGTCGTGATGTGTACATTTGTAGGTAATTGAACGATCATTTTGCAAAGAAAAATTATGACAATGCAGGTGATTCATAGTTAACGCATACGTAACTCGATGACTATTATTACGGGACACATGCATCATACAAAATACATATGGTTGAATTTGTAACCAACTTCTGATTGACCGTAAAACACTTATTTGGAAGTTAATTGACAAATAAATGTCTGTTTTGATAAGGAAAAAAATTTATCTTTTAGATGTTGCTTTATACTATATATACAAAAAATTAACTTGATCCAATTGAGCCAAAGACAATATAGAAAATCTGGATCCAGTTGTTTAGGAAAACAGTGATCTGTACATTGTTAGGCAATGAAACAACATAGAATTGTGTTAAAAAAAAGAAACCACATAGAATTTGCAGGAGCATAATAGCATCGGATGACATCCAATCCCAAATTCAACAAGATATTCCCATCATTTGGGCATAGAAGCATTACTACACACACATATAAAGCACAAACCACGCACACATATACTTGAAAATGCACTGATAGCAGTAATATACAGCAACTACTAATGAAAATGTACTCACCATATCCAATCTGTGCTATTAATCGTTACATCACAAAAAACAAAAAATGAATAATGAAGAGGGAACGATAGATGGGGATGATGGATGAGGAAGAGGGATGGAAGGAGGAGGGAAGGGAGGGGGAGGAGGGAGGAGTGGGAGGAAGAAGCGACGGGAGGAGGAGACCGGAGGAACAGTGCGCCGGCGCCGCCGGCGTCGCCGGTCGGGCGGCTGGACCAATGCCGCCGTGAGCGGGGGAGGAAGAGGAAGGAAGTAGGGATGTGGGAGGAGGGAGGAGATAGGAGGGTCGCCGGGCGGTGGCAGTGGGCGGCGACCGGCGGCGGCCAAACCCTAGCCGTGCGTGGGAGGCGGCGGCGGCTCCCGTCCTTTCTTGTAACTCGTGCGCGAGTGCAAGCCAACTCGTTCCTTTCGTGCTAGAGGAAAGAAAAAGATCGAACCGGTATGACTTGCTAGTGGCATTGGTGGGTAAATACTTCTCAACTATAAGGGGACAACTAAAAACGGTTGGTTTAGAAGCTGAGAAGTTGGGGGTACCCTAGCTGCGAAATTTACACTATGTAAAAGCTACAGATTGTCAAAAGCTGCTTCAAAAATGTATCCCTTTGGTTGGCTTCTAGCTTTTTCAAAGCAAAAGTTGGGTAAAAAAGCCCAATCAAACAGAGTAATAACCAGGACCTGCTTTTTGCAGTCCGGCCAGCAGTTCATCTCAACAGGGTTCGTCCTCGTGGGATCTTCTTCCGGAGATGATGGAGAGTGAAACCCCACCTACCTCTCCGCCTCGTGAGGAGGGCGACCCTGAGGTATCGTCACGAAGGATTCCAGATCCAATGGGGCCGGAAGCTAACACTTCGGCCGCCCCGAGCCCAGCGCGTTCGGCTCCTGTAGCGGACAATGAAGAGGGTCCGGAAGAGTCCGGTGTCCGACCGAACACACTGATGGACCTCTTGGAGTTGGCTGCTCTCTTGGAGGATCATCGTACACTAATGGGTACGGTGTTGGAGAAAATCTCCTCCGCCACAAGTGGTTTAACCGAAGCTTTCAGGAGCTTGCTCAAAGGCTTTGAGGTAAGCCACAAAAATACGTAGCTTTTAGTTACACCGCACGCGATACATGCGCTCTGTATAAATAGTAGCCCCTGAGACTGTGGATGCCAGCCCATGGTGGCAAACGGAGGATCACACTCCCAGATAATGATCGAACTTGTATTGACGTGCAGGTTGCTAAGGGTTCGGCAATAGACCAGACCGCTGAATGCACCGAATTGAGGCGGCAGATTGACGTGGTGGAGGCCGACGTCACGCTTGTAAACAAGCGATTCGAGGAGTCGCAGAGTATGCGTTCCTATATCCACATCTGTTTTGGAAAATTGTAAGAAGGTTGTAATATTAATGTGATGTGATGTAGTTGCAGGTGGAGCTACTGCCGTTGAGGCCCTGAGGGCGGAGCTTGCCCTAGCCAAGGAACAAGCCCGGGTTAGCAATGCGGCTGCTCTAAAGGCAGCCGAAGAATTGAAAGCCGAACAGGCCGGTCATCTCCGAATCAAAGAAAAGATAGCCGAGATGGCTGTGGAGCTGAGGGACGCCGCCGGCCGGTATGAGCTTCTCAAGAAGGAGAATTAGGCGAAGGCGGCTGACCTGAAGAAGGTGCTGGACTCAGCTAAAGAGACGCGCTCTCAGATTAGAAACACGCGGGAGGAACTTCGACAAGCCGGAGAAATCACGGCTGGAAATCCTTATTTGTTGCGGATGAAGTTTTTGGATCCAAAGTATGCTCCATTAGATAAGCTATGGAGTGCTGCCGATGAGTATGCGGACTTGGCGAAGAGTGCGGCTGATGCGACTAAGTTGTTCAAGGACCATGAAGATAATAAAATAGAAAGGTTGTTCTAGTCGCAATTTAATGCCCCAGCGTGCTCCTTACCCTTGAGCGAGAAGATGGCCGCTATAGCCGAGCTCCATAGGTTGTCCGGCCTTGCAATGAGGTCTGTAATAGACCATCTGTGGCCGAAGGGGCCGAAGCCGGATAGTTACTTTGGTTTGGTGCAAAAATTATTTGGCGCCAGAGCGCGAATAGATGCCGAGAAGAGGTCGGCATGCATAGAGGGTGCACGGATGGCCCTTGCCCGTGTGAAGACATACTGGGCAGACATGGAGGCCACCAGCATTGCATCCCAGGGTCCGGCAGGAAGCCAAGACCCAGTCGAGCACTATTTTGAGCAGGTCATAGAAGGTGCCCGTAGAATAGAGGCTCAGTGCTCAAAGAATGTCATGTTTGAGTGACGATTCGATTAATTGTAAACAATTATGTGTTTAATTATAGAGGCTGTTTTTTATACTTTTGCCTGAAAGTATTATAATGTCTCCTGTGCGGATGTTTATGTATGCATATAACGTGAAAGTTAGCAGTCGTTGGCTTCAACTCCCATGCACATAATGCGGGGGTGTTCAAGAAAATATGCGTGAACACACTTGATCCAACGTCTTGGTCCGTTAAGGAGGTGATCGCACGTCGAACCAGGCAACTGGACTATATAGCTGTAACACTTTTCACTTAGCCGTACGAGTTTGAAAGGTGGGGCTACTATGTAGCCCCTGGTACTTCCGCAAGCGTCCGGATACGGTGCGCGTACTTGACCGGGAGACCGGTCCTTCATTAATGCGGAGGAATCCTATAGATTCCGATGAGTCCTAGAGTGGTTGACCAGTCTCTCGCTGTATCATGATAGTCAGTTTTCGGCTTTCTCTACTGAGGTGCCCATCTGAAATAACCAGGGCACAATCGCAGTAGTTCTCCTTTGGCCGCCTTAGCCGATAGAACGGAACGTAAGGCAGCAAACCCAGGAGCCGGGCTAACCCAACATTTGACCAAAGACATGATTCAAAGTTGATGCATATAAGGCCAAACTCGTGACGCCGAACACTCCCGAAGGTATTCGGACTTTATAACATATATTGGGCTGAATAATGCCCTTGACCCTGTAATTCCAGGTACGTGCGTTGATCTGTCGTGGCAAAAAGCCTATAACGCCAGTATCCCTTATAGGTGTATGAAATACCCATGGGATGTCGAGCAACAAAAGACAATAAAGAAGGTTTACGCAGGGGCTTAATCTAAAGAGAAACATGTGGGCGGGGCCCTGCTGCATGTCTGCGCCTTTGTCTCTGTTATGTCATATCCTGGAAGGGTGTCGCACTAGTAGTGTCTGTAGGAATGAAAACTCATGAAGAGAAAGAGTAAGCGTGTGAAAAGTTAGTTATGCTCGATGGATGTTCGAGATATTTGCCTATTAATGAGGCAAGCCGAATTGTGGGCTTTGTTACATGTTTGTCGCCCCTCGTATTATTTATGGGGACACATGTACAACACCTAGCTCATGTTTATCTGAACCATTGTGAAAAATGGTGTACTGGACTCGTCTAACCGTGTCCATGGTCTTGACGATCGGTCATGCGTTCCGGTGGGAGAGGCCGCCTAGAGTCCGGCAGCGGGAGCTGCCGTATACTGCTATGTGTTTCCGCTAACCGTTATGACGCCGCGTGGACCGGGCATCTTAAGTTTAAGGCAGGCGTAGTTCGGTATTGCGTTAAATCAAGTGAAGGCCGTTCTTCCAAGCAACGCATGATAATCGCTGCTGAAGGGAGCGATGTTGAAGAGTAAGTTCTCGCTTGTGAAGTTGTTGGGAGAACCGAATGTCATTTCTAATACGAGGGAGCCCCCGCACTGGGCCACGACGCCTGGAATCACTCCATTGAGGGTGGCGTTATTTTGACTTATTCTGGATGGGTCTACCCCCATCTTGCGGATGGTGTCTTGATATATCAGATTAAGACTACTGCTGCCGTCCATTAGGACGCGAGTAAGATGGTATCCATAAATTATTGGGTCGAGCACCAATGCAGCCGATCCTCTGTGCCGGATACTGGCCGGGTAGTCCCTCTGATGAAAAGTGATCGGGCAAGTCGCCCAGGGATTGAATTGGGGGGCTACGAACTCTGCGTGAGTTACGTGTACCATGTTTACCGTTTTGACTTCCGGCGGGAATTTTTTCTGGCCCCCGGTGTTCGGCTGGCGAGGTTCGCCCTCGTCTTCGCTTGGTGTTTGGCTTCCCTTGTGTTCGGCGTTTAACTTGCCGGTCTGCTTGAAGACCCAACATTCTCGGTGGGTATGATTTGCAGGTTTGTTGGAAGTGCCATGGATTTGACACAATCTGTCCAGGACTTTATTTAGGCTGGATGGTCCCTCATTGTTGTCCTTAAATGGCTTCTTTCCTTGACCAGGTCGAGAGCCCCTATATCCGACGTTAACCGCCGTGTTGCCCGGTGTTCCGACGTTTGTGCTTAATGCGCCGTGGCTTCCCGTTGCCATCTTGAATTTCGGATGTGCCTGGGTCACTGGTGCCTCTACGGGCCAACCAGCTATCCTCGCCCGCACAAAATCGGGTCATAAGGCTTGTTAAGGCTGTTATCATTCTCGGCTTTTCTTGGCCGAGGTGTCTGGCAAGCCACTCGTCTTGGATACTGTGTTTGAAGGCCGCTAAGGTTCGGCATCCGGACAGTCGACAATTTGATTCTTCTTAGTGAGGAATCTGTTCCAAAGCTTGCGGGCTGACTCTCCGAGCTGCTGTATTATGTGACTTAAATCGTCAGCATCCGGAGGCCGGACATAGGTTCCTTGAAAGTTGGCCCTGAAAGCATCCTCAAGTTCCTCCCGACTTCCAATTGAGTTTTTGGGGAGGCTTTTCAGCCAATGGCGAGCTGGTACTTTTAACTTGAGGGGGAGGTATTTGATGGCGTGGAGGTCATCCCCACGAGCCATGTGTATGTGAAGGATAAAATCTTCAATCCAGACCCCAGGGTCCGTCGTTCCGTCATATGACTCTATATTCACGGGTTTGAATCCCTATGGAAATTCATGATCCAACACCTCATCAGTGAAGCACATGGGGTGCACAGCCCCTCTATATCTGGCCGTGTCACGGCATGTTGTCTGTTGTTGTTGCTCCCGGTGTTGATTCCGGACTAGTATTCTATCAGTATGATCGTTGTGGTGATCATGATCCCGCGTCGGAGCACGTCCTCTGGACCCATAGATGTTCTGGCCGCATTGGCCTTTTTGTCCAGGAGCTCTCGTAAATCGTGTGCGTTATGGGTGGCTGCTCTATCACGACCATGAGGTGGTTGGTCTGGCTGAGTAGCCGTATTGTTTTTTGGCCAAATGGGCGCTGGAGCTTCATCATCGAATTCGGGTAGCAGTATGCGCTTTGGGTAGCTCTTTGTGTGGTGATCATCGCCACATTTCCCTTTGGTGTCTAGAACCTTATTCCATCTTTGGTTGAGCGTATCCTACGCGGGCTTAAGCCTTTGCTTCTGCTTCTTCAGGCTTCACGCTGTGGCCAGGAGTTTTCTACGGAGTTTATCTTGTTCCGAACATCCATCGTCAACCGGACTGTTCTCCTCTTTAGAGCTAGTATGATGAGTGTGCCCCTCTGGATTTATGTGCTCGGGCGTCTTCTCCGGGCTGTGTTCGGCATGACCTGGCTTATCCTGCTCCATCGCTGGGTCCCTATGGTCGTTGTTGCCTTCGGAGTCAACCGGAGTGTCATCCTGTTTTGGGTTGTTATCGCTATTTTTACTGTGACTGGACTTAAGGCGGCGCCTGTGCCGTCGTTTTTGCTTTTGTCCGGGGGGTTTATCCTCCGTTGTGTCCTTTTTGTCACCATTGTCTTCTTTGGGCGTGTCCACCATATAGACGTCATATGATGAAGTGGCTGTCCAGCGCCCCTGGGCGGTGGTTCCAGATCGTCCCCTGTATCAACGTCCATACCGTCGATGTTATTGGGGTCAAAGTCAAGCATGTCTGTTAGGTCATCGACAGTGGCTACAAAGTGGGTGGTCGGTGGGTTGTGATTTTCTTCGTCCTCTGTATCCCACACGGGCCGGACATAGTTCGGCCAGGAGGCTTCTGACAAAGAGAGAGACCTTAATGAATTTAGCACGTCTCCGAAGGGTGAGTGCTGAAAGATATCTACGGCGGCAAACTCCATAACCGGAGCCCAGGTAGATTCGATGGGCACGGATGCGCGCGATCCGGAACACACGACCGGAGATGAGTCCGGGGGTCCAAAGATACAGATCCCTTTAGGAGAGGAGTTTGCGTTCGGCTCCAACGCCGAGGAGTGTGCGGCCTCCGGGGCGGGGTCCATCCACCCGTCGTTGGAAGGCACGACCTGCTCTGGAATGAAGTCTGGAGCCGTAGCAGGCGCGATATTCCAGATACTGTCCGGCGGCAGATCTAGGTCATGCACGTCGTGATCGTTCGACGCTCCTGACACGGGCTCGAATCCGTCAAAGATCAACTCTCCGCGGATGTCGGCAGTGTAGTTTAGGTTTCCAAACCCGACCTGATGACAAGGGGCGTAGCTATCAATCTGCTCCAGATGGCCAAGCAAGTTGGCCCGCGGTGCAAAGCCGCCGAACACGAAGGTCTGTCCGGGGAGGAAGGTCTCACCCAGGACGGCGTGGTTGAAGGTTGGAGAAGCCATCTAGCCTTACAGTGACGACACGGAGGAACTCTCAATGAAAGCACCAATGTCGGTGTCAAAACCGGCGGATCTCGGGTAGGGGGTCCCGAACTGTGCGTCTAAGGCTAATGGTAACAGGAGGCTGGGGACACGATGTTTACCCATGTTCGGGCCCTCTCAATGGAGGTAATACCCTACTTCCTGCTTGATTGATCTTGATGATATGAGTATTACAAGAGTTGATCTACCACGAGATCAGAAAGGCTAAACCCTAGAAGCTAGCCTATGGTATGATTATTGTTGTGTCCTACGGACTAAACCCTCCGGCTTATATAGACACCGGAGGGGGCTAGGGTTACACAGAGTCGGTTTACAGAGAAGGAGATCTACATCCGAATCGCCAAGCTTGCCTTCCACGCCAAGGAGAGTCCCATCCGGACACGGGACAAAGTCTTCTATCTTCTATCTTCATAGTCCAACAGTCCAGCCAAAGTATATAGTCCGGCTGTCCAGATACCCCCTTATCCAGGACTCCCTCAGCTGCCACTCGCATTGCGGACAACATTGACCTGGACAGCTTCTGCGACCCAGCTAGTCCTTCTCCCGCCGAGTGATCGACAAAAAACATTATGCTTAACCCTTATTTGCCTCGGAATGCCGAGTGGATCTATAGTCGTTAAAACTCCTTCGGGCCTAACGCCCGAGTACTTTGAATTCGCTGTTAGGAACCTTCGGATTTATCTGAACTTAGCTTATCTTCGAATATGTTGTGTTTGTACCCCTGATGCAGCTCCCGAGGACAAGCCTTGAGCGGTATTGGTCAGCTCATTAGCGATACACTCGGCAATGGTCTTGACGTCCCTGAAAGCAGCTAGCTGTTGGATGAGCCTTTGGCAGCATTGATCAACTCATCAGCGAGGCATTCTGCAGCGGTGCGCACAATCTCGTCCTTCTTCTTGACGGTGCAGCCCCGGGGGGAGGGGCCGTGGTCGACCCGTACCACTCGCCACTCGGTAGGATTTTTAATACTTAGGCGAGTACCGGACTGCAGCTAAGCCCCCGAGTGGGAGGGTTGCTCACCACTTGGTAGGATTTCGAATACTTAGGCAAGCACGAGACTGTAGCTAAGCCTCCGAGTGGGAGGATTGCTCACCACTCGGTAGGATTTTTAATACTTAGGCGAGTACTGGACTGCAGCTAAGCCCCCGAGTGGGAGGATTGCTCACCACTCGGTAGGATTTTGAATACATAGGCGAGCACTGGACTGCAGCTAAGCCCCGAGTGGGAGGATTGCTCACCACTCGGTAGGATTCCGAATACTTAGGCGAGCACTGGACTGCAGCTAAGCCTCCAAGTGGGAGGATTGCTCACCACTCGGTAGGATTTTTAATACTTAGGCGAGTACTGGACTACAGCTAAGCCCCCGAGTGGGAGGATTTCTCACCACTCGGCAGGATTTTCAATACTTAGGCGAGTACTAGACTGCAGCCAAGCAGTGTGCACAATCTCGTCCTTCTTCTTGATGGTGCAGCCCCCGGGGGAAGGGTCGTGGTCGACCCGTACCATTCAGTAGGATTTCTCAAACTTAGGCGAGTACTGAGCTGCAGCTAAGCCCCCGAGTGAGAGGCTGGCTCATCACTCGGTAGGATTTTTATCACTTAAGCTAAGCCCCCGAGTGAGAGGCTGGTTCACCACTCGGTGAGATTTTTTAACACTTAGGCGAGTACTGGACTACAGCTAAGCCCCCGAGTGAGAGGCTGGCTCACCACTCGGTAGGATTTTTTAACACTTAGACGAGTACTGGACTGCAGCTAAGCCCCCGAGTGAGAGGTTGGCTCACCACTCAGTAGGATTTTCCTTTTCAACTTAGGCGAAATGGATTCACAGCTAAGGCACCCACTGGGGGATTTTAGAACATGTAAAAAATGAACAACAATCATTCCGAAGACTGTAAAATCATGTCTTTGATAATCAAACTAAAAGGTATTTCTTATTACATTTCAATAGTCTGAATGCTTAAGAGTAAAAGGGGCGGAGCAGATCCGCACTCCAGGCGCGTGCCTCATCTTTATTATGCTCGATGTTGAAAAGACGATATGCTCCGTTGTGGAGCACTTTGGTGATGATGAAGGGGTCCTCCCAAGCTGGAGCGAGCTTGTGTGGTCTCTGCTGGTCCACTCAAAGAACCAAGTCTCCTTCTTGAAATGCTTGACCCCTTACATTTCATGGAATCAACGCAGGTCTTGTTGGTAAATGGTCGAACGGATCAAGGCCATCTCCCTTTCTTCTTCCAGGAGATCGACTGCATCTTGCCGAGCCTGTTCTGCTTCTGCTTCAGAGAAGAGCTCGACTCGTGGCACATTGTGGAGCAGATCACTCGGGAGGACGGCTTCAGCTCCATAGACTAAGAAGAATGGAGTTCTTCCAGTCGAACGATTAGGAGTTGTTCTTAATCCCCAAAGTACTGATGGAAGTTTGTTGACCCAAGCACCTGCTGCATGCTTGAGGTCATGCATCAATCGGGGTTTCAGTCCTTTGAGAATCAATCCGTTTTCTCTTTCAGCCTGCCCATTCGACTGAGGATGGGCGACTGAAGCGTAATCAACCCTCGTGCCTTGGGAAGTAGAAAAGGCCCTGAACTCATCAGAATCTATGTTCGACCCCTTATCCATGATGATGTTGTGCAGAACACCATATCTGAATATTAATTCTCCGATGAAACTCACAGCCGTACTCGCTTCAAGGTTTTTAATGGGCTTGGCTTCGACCCATTTGGTAAATTTGTCGACTGCTACCAGCACATTGGTAAACCCACTCCTGCCGGTCCTCAGAGGTCCAACCGTGTCCAACCCCCAGACAGCGAAAGGCCAGATGAGTGGAATAGTCTTCAGAGCTGATGCAGGCTTATGGGACATGTTGGAGTAAAACTGACAACCTTCACATTTGTCTACTATTTATTTCGCCATCTCATTGGCATGAGGCCAGTAAAATCCGGCTCGGTATGGTTTGGCCACGATGGTCCGAGAGGACGCATGGTGACCACATGTCCCCGAGTGAATATCATTGAGGATCATTCGGCCTTCTTTTGGTGTGATGCACTTCTGGCTGGCTCCAGTTACACTTTCTCTGAACAATTGTACTCTTATAACAGTAAAGGCTTTGGATCGTCAGACGATCTGCCGGGCCTCTCCTTCATCCTCTAGAAGTTCTTTCCTAAGAATATATGCAATGTATGGTATTGTCCAGTCAGGAGTGATGACCAAAACCTCCATGATCAAGTTGACCACGGCGGGGACTTTGACTTCAGTCGGATCTGTGGCACTCTTGGGCTGTGGGGGCTCTTCGGTGAAGGGATCCTCTGAACTGAAGGCGAGTGGATATGTTCCAAAAACACATTGCTAGGGATGGTCCTCTCTTGGATCCTATCTTTGCCAATTCATCTCCAGCTTGACTTTTTAGTCAGGGTACATGGTGAAGCTCCAACCCCTCAAACTTCTTTTCCAGCTTTCTTACTGCATTGTAATAACCAGTCATGGCTGGGCTCCTGACATCCCATTCTTTCATCACTTGATTGACCACCAAATCCGAGTCACCGTAGACCATAAGGCGACGGACGCCGAGTGAAATGGCCATACGTAACCCATACAACATCGCTTCATATTCAACTTCATTGTTGGAAGAGTCAAAATGAATTTGGAGAACGTAGTTGAGCTTGTCCCCACGGGGGGATACCAACACTACCCCAGCACCGGAACCATTCAGCATCTTGGAGCCATCGAAGAACATGGTCCAATGCTCCGAGTGAACTTGAGTCAGCAGTTGCTGTTCAATCCATTCGGCAAGGAAATCCATGATTACTTGGGACTTGATAGCTTTCTTTACCTCAAACTTGATATCCAATGGAAGGAGTTCAATCGCCCATTTTGCCACTCGACCAGTTGCATCCCTATTGTTCAGAATTTCAGATAATGGTGCGTCATTGACGACTGTAATGGAGTGATCAGAGAAATAGTGTGCAACTTTCTTCATGGTCATGTAGATTCCATAGACAAGCTTCTGATAATGTGGATATCGTTGCTTGGATGGAATCAAAACTTCAGAGAGATAATATACTAGGCGTTGAACTTGGTAAGCTTTTCCTTCCTCTTCCCACTCGACCGTGAGTACTGTACTGACAACTTGTCCAGTGGCTGCGATATAAAGAAGTGAGGTCTCTTTGCTGATTGGCACAGCAAGCACCGGCTGGGTGGAAAGCAGGGTTTTGAGCTCTGCAAACGTTGCGTCAGCTTCCTTAGTCCACTCGAACTTGTCAGATTTCTTCATCAATCGGTAAAGAGGTAAGGCCTTTTTACTGAGACGAGAAATGAATCGACTCAAGGCGGCCAAACAACCAGAAAGCTTCTGTACGTCGTGCACACGCATGAGGCGTTTCATTTGGAGGATGGTATCAACTTTTTCTGTATTTGCGTTGATTCCTCGTTCGGAAATGAGGAAACTGAGTAACTTTCCACTTGGAACTCCGAATGTGCACTTTGACGGATTAAGTTTGATATCATACCTCCTTAGCTTGGCAAAGGTTTCTGCGAGGTCAGTCAGCAGGTCAGAACTTTTGCGTGACTTGACCACAATGTCATCCATGTATGCTTCCACATTCCGACTGATCTGAGTGAGCAAGCAGTTCTGCATTATCCTCATGAATGTGGCGCTGAAATTTTTAAGACTGAATGGCATGGTGACATAGCAAAAGCACCTGAACGGGGTGATGAAAGCCGTTTTTATTTCATCGGGACCATACAGTCGGATCTGATGATACCAGGAATATACATCCAAAAAAGACAAGCGCTCGCACCCCGCGGTCGAGTCAACAATTTGATCGATGCGGGGGAGAGGGAAATGATCTTTCGGGAAGGCCCAATTGATATGCTTGAAATCGATGCACATACGGAGTGAATCGTCCTTCTTAGGGACCATGACCACATTGGCAAGCCACTCGGAGTGGTAGATCTCTCGGATGAAGTCTTCCACTAGGAGTCGAGCCACTTCCTCGCCAATTGCCTTTCTCTTCTGTACGACGGACCGCCAAAGATGCTCTTTGACATGTTTTATCTTGGGATCGATGAGCAAACGGTGCTCAGCCAGTTCCCTGGGTACACTTGACATGTCAGAAGGTTTCCATGCGAAGATGTTCCAGTTCTCACGGAGGAACTGGATGAGCGCTTCTTCCTATTTGCTGTCGAGTGTTGTTGAGATATGAGTCGGTGCAGCATTGGGATCGGTCGGGTGAATGTGAATCGGCTTTGTTTCACCGAACGACTGAAATGCAGAATCTGTGGCAGGTCTCTTAGTTCGGAGTAAGTCGCTCGGATCTGCATTCTTCTGATATTCTTGAAATTCAACCGCTGACATTTGTGCATCGACAATTTTGGAACCCTTCTGGAAGCATTCGTCCTCCTTTTGCCGATTGCCAGTAACAGTGATCACACCTCTGGGACCAGGCATCTTCAACTTGAAGTGTACGTAACACGGTCGAGCCATAAAACGTGCGTAGGCAGGCCTACCCAGAATGGCATGCTAGGCACTTTGGAAATCCACAACTTCAAATGTCAACTTTTCCTTACGGTAATTCTTGGACTCACTGAAAACCACATCAAGGGCGATCTGGCCGAGTGATTCGGCTTTCTTTCCAGGGATAATGCCATGGAAACTCATATTGCTCTCGCTAAGTTTGGACATCGGAATGCCCATCCTCTTCAAGGTTTCAGCATAAAGGATATTCAGGCCGCTACCACCATCCATCAGCACTTTGGTCAGTCTAGTGCCTTCGACCACTGGGTCGACCACCAACGCTTGCCTCCCAGGGGTGGCTATGCGAGCAGGGTGATCAGACTGGTCTAACGTGATGGCTGTCTGCGACCATTTCGGCGTCACCGGAGCGACCATATTCACTTCTCTGTTGATGACCTTCAATTGACTCTTGCTCTCAACATCAGCAAAAATCATGAGGGTGGAATTGACTTTGGGATAACCGTCGTCCTTCTCTTCATCCTTGTCTTTGTCAGACTCTTTCTCCTTCTCGCCGGGCTATTTTTCTCTGAACTGCTGAATCAGGAGTCGACATTGTCGAGTGATATGCTTAGGGTAGATCAGGTTTCCCTCTTCATCCTTCTTCATGTGGATGTGACACGGTAAATCCAACACATCGTTTCCTGCCTGATCCTTCACTTTCTTAGGGGGCCAGGGCCCTTTAGGTTTTCCCTTAAACTTTCCTTGAGTCACCGCTGCGATCTCACCGAGTGCTGCGGGCTCGACCTTACGCTTCTATTTCCGATTGGAATTACCTCCACCAGCCTCCTGGTCGACTGGTTCACTTTTTCCGCTGCGGAGTCGATCCTCTTCTTCTCCGTTAGCATACTGGGTGGCTATTTCCATCATCCGAGTCAGAGTCATATCTCCAGTTCGACCGAATTTCAGGACCAACTCTCGGTATTTGACGCCTTCCTTGAAGGCACACACTACTTGATGCTCTGATACCTTTTCAATGGTGTGATGCAAAGTGGTCCACCTCTGAATGAAATCTCTCAAAGTCTCACTCGGTTTCTGCATGCAATGCTGCAACTCTGTCAACCCCACTGGCCGCTTACAAGTGCCCTCAAAGGTTCTGACGAACACTCGGGCAAGCTCTTTCCCATCTATATATACTGTCCGGAGCTAACTGAGTCAGCCATGCTCGGGCTAACCCTTCCAACATTAGAGGAAGGTGTTTCATTGCTACTTCTTCGTTTCCACCGCCAATCTGTACAGCCACTCAGTAATCCTCAATCCAAGTTTCAGGCTTGGATTCCCCAGTGAACTTATTGACTCCGATTGCCAACCTGAAGTTGGGAGGAATCACCGTTGCCCTCATGCCTCTGCTAAAACACTCTGGACCGGAAACATGCACTCTGCTGCCACTCGGACGATCTCTGCCAGGGTCTTCTCTATGCGCTCTGTTCAGGTTGACCAGACCTTGAACGAGGATGGGCCTCGCATCGAAGCCCGGATCTCTTGGGTGGACTGGTGCTCAGCGTTCGTCATTGTGACGGCGTCTATCATCGTTCTGCCGAGGCACATATGATGCACTCCTCGGAGGAGGCATGGGCACTCGACGAGGATTGTCACGGTCGAGCCGATGATCATACTATCCATGGTCCTCACGCCGTATGGGAGATCTTGGACTGTGGGCCGACTGAACTATATCCGCTACCATGGATCTATTCTGAATCCTATTCCACGACTGAGACACTGCGGTGTTTTGCTCTCCTGCCGCCCGGAGCAAGGCCCAGATCTGCATCAAACCCCTGCCGGCCTCTGACTGGGAGGGTTGTATTGACTCTGCTATGTGGGCTGCAGCTGCGGGATTTTGGATCGGAGTGAGGTATACCTTAGGTGGAGGCGGAAAAACCTGTCGTCAACTGGATTCAAAGATCCGCTCCCGAGCACGCTCGTCGAGAGCGCGCTAAAGGTTCTCCAGTCGAGTGTGCTCAGCCAAATTAGCCAGGCGCACCTCTTCCAAGGCCCGGGCCTCGGGGGTTTCTCCAACGATGGGCGTGTGGAGTGCATCCATGTTGCGGCGACGAAATTCTTCCCTCTGCTGTGAAGAGAGGGGTTCGTGATGGTACTCCTTGTGGACGCACGATGGATCGCCGCCCCCGTCCCCGCTGACTTCATGATGGAAACCAGGTGGACTATGTGGTCCATCGACCATCAAGACTTCAGCCGCAGGGTCGCTGCTATCGGACTCGGATGCGGTCTCCACAGAGCCAGTCGACATATCGAACATGCCATGGAGAGTTTCGTCGGGCCTAATCGCCGCGACTTGATGGGTGGCTGAACGTCGAGCCACCGCGTGTTTCACCCACCGATGAAGCTGCGACCGACCAGATCGCTTGCGACGGCGAACAACGGGTAGGGAAAACACCATCGGAGCCGACTAATACTGAGTCATTGGCTGCCGGAGAAGGACGTCGCAAACGCACGCGTGAAAGTGCGTCTCCCCTCAGACTGGGAGCGCCTCGACGTCAAGGGGAGCTTCCTGAAGCCAAGGGGATCTTGCGGCCCTCAGCCAATCCTCCGCCGGAAACCATGATGATGATCGGAAATTTTTTGCAACTTCACCAATAAGTCGCTAAGACACCTGCCCCAAGGTGGGCGCCCATTGTCGTGGTTCGAAGACTGATAGTAGAAAGGGGGGTAGGTATGGAGAGGCAAGATCTCAGCTATGGTGAAGGTGTACACACGAAGTTTACAAGTTCATGCCCTTCTCGGAGGAAGTAACAGCCCTACGTCTCGGTGCCCGGAGGCGGTCTATTGGATTATGTGTGTGGTATTACAGGGGGTGCGAACCCTTGTCCCAGAGGAGGGAGGTGGCTTATATAGAGTGCGCCAGGACCCCAGCCATCCTCCATTACAAGGGGCTTAATGTACATAAAGTAGGGTCATTACAAGTAACACCAGCCTTAATGCTATTGATGATCTTAAAGACTACGGAGGAACGCCTGCCCGTTACAATGCTGAGTGATTCTGGGTCTTCGGTTCACCGAGTGATTCCTTGGGTGGTCGAGTGACAATAGGTAGGAGGACTCCCGAGTGACATGATTGTTGAGTGGATTGCACTCGACATCTTTGACTGGGGGTCTCTTGTTGTCTGTTGGACTTCTTATCCTCTAGGGTAGGGACCTTGGGTAGGACGTATAGGTCAGGCCTATGACCCTACCCCAGGTCTGTATCCTCATCGGTGGTGAGGATCCACAGTGGAGAAGTGCGCGTGCTCCTCATGCGAGCGCGACGGGGAGGGCCCGTTGCAGAGGAGTTTCTCATTGAACTCGAGCTGGGCCACATGCGAGGGGGGGGGTCCGGTCGGTCGACTCAGAGCCCGACAACGCAAGTGCTGCTACTAGTGGAGGAGGCTGGTATGTCTCAAATGTATCTATATTTTTTTATTGTTAAATACTAGTATTATCATTTTATATTATTTATAGAGTTTTATATTATTTTTTTGGATTAACCTATTAATTTAGTTTCCAGCGTCAATTCATATTTTGTGGTTGTTTTTGGTTTCAAAGGAAATCAATATCTGCGAAGGTCAAAATATGTTGCAGATTTAGCATGATTTTTTAGGGGGTAACAAGAAACACTTTAAGCTTCGGGGAGCGGCAAGAGGAGCCATGTGGCTCCCACATGGACACATGGCGAGTCAGGGGGGCCATGCCACCTGCCCATGTGGGGCCCCCCTAGATACCGCCTCAGTTCAATTTCACCGCCGTAATTCCCTATAAATAAAGAAACCATCTATTATACCTCCGGAAGAATTTTACCGCTGCTGCAAGCCTTTGTTCCGAAGAGATCCCATCCGGAGCCTTGTTTTGGAGTTCTACCAGAAGCCATTGTCGGGAGGCTCTCCATCATCAATGTTGCCTCCATGACCATGTGTGAGTTGTTTCTTTAGGACCTACGGGTTCATAGTAGTAGCTAAGTCTCTCTCTCTCTCTCTCTCTCTCTCTCTCTCTCTCTCTCTCTCTCTGAATCTTCAATACCATGTTCCCCTTCTTTATTGTGTGATTGAGATAAATCCAATATAATTTTTGGTGTGTTCGTTGGGACATGATGAATTGTCAGTTTATGATTAGATTGTTCATTGAATCTATTTGAATCTTTTGAGAATTATTTGTTGTATAATTAAGTAGCTGTGTATGCTTCCGATCTATTTGTTTTCTCTGACCAAGATTGATTGGTAGATCTTCAGAGGGAGTGGTGCATAATAGTGGGTTCAGTCTTTCGGTGATTTCTATATCCCACTGATATAATGGGGATAAGACACGAATTGTATGTTGCCACTAAGGAGCAAACGACGGGATTTTATCTTATTGTTAGGTTTCTTCATGTCTACATTATGTCATCCTGCTTAAAGCGTTACTCTGTTTCTGATGAACTTAATACTTTAAAGCGTCACATCAAAGTGTTTCATATGGCATAATCTCATATATTTTTGTTTGGCACTATTGATCTTGTTATCTTGGTGAGGATATCAACTAAGATAAACACTTTCTTTTGTGCTATATCACCCTTCCTCTTTAGGGCAAAACCCAACAACTCCTACAGGGGTAGAAGAGGCCACAAACGTTGGTGGCCATCTGCTTCCATTTCGTCGCCGCGACAATGGATGAGGGCGTCGAGAGCCATGACAGGATGCAAAGGTCGAGGAGCCGTCGGCATAGGTGCTATTGCTGGGGGAGAATTCCTTGACGACATCTCGACTAGCCACCGCATCCCACCACCCGAGCCCTTCATCGCCCCAACCATTGTCGTTTGAAGACCACCTACAGCCGTTGTCGCCTCGTCCGCATCCGGATCCAAGCTGTCGCGGACTCCTGCTATAGAACCACGTCTCCCGCCTTAGTTTTGTGCTTGCCACCGCACTGGCGAGTCAGGAGCCGCGCTACTCATGTCGTCGACCATTGCAGCCGCCTCATCATGGCCCTGCATGTCAGCTAATCCGCATCGTCGAGCACCTCGTGCGCATCCCAGCTTCGTCCGTCACCCATGTAGGCCTCCTGCGCCAACCCGACCTGACCATGGTTTGCCTCTAAATGGTGTCATGTTTTGTATTCATTTTTTGACATGTCTCCAAATGTTGTTTGCCATGGCAAAATTGCATGTTTTAGGGTAAAAACTACTCGTATGTACCATGTCAAATTCACTTCAACGTGTGGCAAGTTCACTTTCTACACCAAGGCAAATTCAGTTTCTTATAAAACCATGGCAAAACATTTTTGATGTAACATGGTAATTTCTACCACTTTTTTGCCATGACAAATTGAAAGGCAGCACATGATGACAACTCTTTTTCCAATTCATGTAAGACAATTTTAACTCGGCATATGGTTTCATTCAAAAACTATAAACATGGTAAATTTTCCCCTTTTGCCAATGGTTCCTTAGGTGGGAATTTTTGGTTGCTTTTAGTATGAATGATATGGAAAATTTTAGCATGCATCTGCCATTGCAATTTTATTTTTAAATTACATGGCAAATGCAATCTTTCAGGCTTCTTTTGTGTTTTTGGAGCAGAGAAAGTGTTCGTTGTTTTCAGAGGCCTAACAACGCAAATTTTGCCATGTCTTTTCAAATAGGACAACACACACAAGTGTTTTAAAAAAAATCTAGGAATTGCCATGTTGTAAATCATGAAGTCAACAATTTTTGCAATGTTTCAATTTTCAAGAAACTGCCATGTTTTTTAGAGTTCTTATCATGTATCATGTCAAAAGCTACCAAAATTATGCCCGACATCGCCGGCAAGCACGCATCTAATCTTCGTCGTGATGATTTTGTTGGTTCAGTTCTAGCTCATGCATTTTTTGCAATTGTGTGGTGTCAGGCAACCTGCTAAATGCTAGTGAGTACTATGAATAATATGCACATATTTACCATGGTTGTGTGTAAAATAGTTCCTAAATTTGCCTTGTGAGTAGTACATAATTTTAGAAGTTTTGTCATGTAATGTATGGCTTTAGCAAAACACGGAAATTTCTTAGATTAAAATTTCTTACACCATGGCAACTTTAGAATTTGTTAGTTCATTCACATGACAATATTTTTATAGTTTTGTCCTAAAATCACGGCCCGTCTCAGATTATTTGTTTCTAATGGTCATCTGGAAAATATAGGCTATTTTGTCCTTTACTCTTCCCCAAACCATGTTCTTCAAAACGTTTTCTTACTCATCGGACAAAAATTGCCATCACTATTGATATTCACACGACAATTTTAATACTTAGATAGTTCATAGACCTTTTCATTTTTGGGTTCTTCTGAAGATGAAACTACATAATCTTATTAAGATCAGGCTAAGTTGGCCATAGCTTCCTATTGGGGATATAACTATTAGGTGTGACCCGCCTAGGAGGGGCCGGGTTACACCTATGGCGAGTCAAGACATGAAGCCCAATAGGACACTTGAAGACGGCAGTTCAGTTAAAGGCCTAAGCCCAAAGGCAATTCAAGGCCCGTAGAGATAAACCGCCATATATCAGATATCGGGTTCCGGCAAAACCCTTAAGGTTCGAACTCTGGGGTGCGCACGAAGATTTCCTCCTACCGATTCAAGCCCTCAACCTCGCCATGATCTCTAAGCTAACAAGATGAACTCACAACACAAGAGACACAAGATATATACTGGTTTGGGCCACCGGTGTGGTGTAATACCCTACTCCAGTGTGGTGTGGTGGATTGCCTCTTGGGCTGATGATGAACAATAGAATGGGAAGAACAGCCTCACGAGGAGAGGTGTTCTTGTGGTTGTGTTGCTTCGGAGTCAATTGTTTCGGGTCTCGATCAGATGCCCTTCTTACTGTGGTGGCTAGCCCTATTTATAGAGGCCCTGGTCCTCTTCGCAAATACTGGGTGGGAAGGAATCGAACAACGGCCATTTTGAAAGGGGACAACTAGTACAAGCTATCCTGACTAAAGGTGGTCTTCGCCTGCCAAAGGCTCTGGTGATGATGCCGTCTTGTGCTCCATGGTGACCTCCGCCTTGCCCTCCCGCTAGTCTTGGTCTTGTTGCACCGATATGGAAACCTTTGCCTGATGCCTCGGTACTCCGCGCCTGCGCTTGCCCCCTTTGCACCAATGAGGAAACAAGGACACTGCACGGGCTGGCGCCCGCCTGGTCTTGATCGTCATGGCTTGCATCATGGGCACCTCGCGAGGTACCCCCTGCCTTGATCTCTCCGCCTCCTTGTGAGCCTGCCTGGCGAGGCCACTCCTGAGGAGGCTTTACATTGTCCTCCCCGTGAAGCTTGGCCCCTCGCGAGGGTCTTGAGTGTTTGGTTGATGAAGATGGGCCGTACCGGGCCATTGGTTGAGCCACGCCGCAGGCCGCAGGTAGGCAAGTCTGGGGACCCCGTTCCCAGAACACCGATAGTAGCCCCCGGGCCCAAGGCGCGCTCGGACTTGGCTTAGCGGTGAAGCCAAAGGGCAAGTGCGGAGCACCGTGGGCCCCAACAGCCCGCGGCCTTGGTTGTCGCGTGGTGACTTGATTGGACGTGGGCGTCTCTGCTTCCCCATGCTGCCTCGACAACTGCACGACTAAAAAAAGGCTAGCGTGGGCAAGGCTTGCCTTCATTGCTCTCCTTCGCCTTGCTCCAGATCCCCTTCCTTGCTTCCTTGCTTCCGAAATCTCCAGATCTGCTCCACTCCTTCCCTTTCAGCGAGCAATGGCGCCCCGCAAGGTCAAAGTCGATGCGATGTCGGCTTAGTATTCGCCGGCCTTGGATGCCCCCAATATGTCGGAGAAGAATCTCGCCGCTATGCGCCTGATGACGGTGGTGGACGGCAGCGAGATGGGGGAGACCGAACTCCGGGCTGGCTTTGTTGAGCCGAAGACTAAGGGGAGCACCTTCTACCCCTTCTTCATGAGCGCCATCATCGCCGGCCTGGTTCCTCCCTTCTCCGACTTCTTCTACACCGTCCTCTGCCATTACAGGTTGCAGGCCCTTCATCTTCATCCCAACTCCGTTCTCCTTTTGTCAATTTTCGCCTACTACTGTGAGGCGCATGTTGGGGTGATGCCGTCCGTTGCTCTGCTACGCCACTTCTTCTATCTCCGAATCAGCGGCGAGCACACTTTGGCGTGCGCCAACTTTGTCGCGTATGCCAAGGCCAACGCGATCTCGAAGACCGGGAAGAGGGCTGACAACTTCCGGAGCAAGTGGGTCATGATGGATGCCAGATGCGTCCACCCCCAGTTGGTGTTGCCAACGGAGATGCCCCAGCCTGGCGAAGGGTGGTTTCGCACGAAGCTTGTTGACGACCGGGTGAAGCTGGTGCGGGAGAAGGTGAATGCCAACCTGAAGCCGGGCAACGTGAAGGTGGCGAAGCTGACAGGGGCCACGCTCCTAAGGGAGTTCCTGACGTAGCGGGTGGCTCCGCTTCAGGCGCACTCGCGCCCCTTATGGACACTTGGGGGTGCAGAAGACAACCTCCGCATGAATCCGGCGGCTCTGGCCAATGAGGACCTGGCGATAGCTCTCCGCCTCGACCAGGAAGGTATGGAGGGTGCCCCCGCCCCCTTGTTCCTCCGCGAGGACCGGGCACAGGTGGTGGATGCCATGCCCACCTTTGATAGGTGCGGCCTGGTGCCGGTGACACCTCCTGTGGTCCAGGGGGCAATGGCGCCGGTGGAGGTGTCTTCAGGTGACTCTCAGGGGGGAGGAGAGGAAGAGGAAGAGGAGCGCAACTCGGAGGCGAATTTTGAGGGGACGGGGAAGACCTTTCCCCCGTGTAGGACCAACATCCTCCACACCTTGCCGGATGATGACAAGACCGATGCCACACGGGAGGAAGAGGATCCACCCGCGATCCCGAAGAAGGACAGGTCGATGCTGATCTCTCGAGGGGCTGCTTCTGCCCAGGCACCGCCTAGAGCCGCCTCCAGCCCTTCTGCTGCGCCCTCTTGTGCTCCTGGACCTCTTGCAACTGCGCCCCGGGCCATGAGGCTCTCGGGCTTCAAGCTCGGCAAGAGGGCGGTGAGCTATGCCACGATTGACCAGTAAGTGTTCGAACTCCATCTTGTACTTGATTGTGCTGCCGGGGCTTGACGTTCTCCATCAATTGCTTAGGCCGCCACTTGCGGTGAAGAAGAAGAAGCGGGACACGGTGACTCCGTCTGGGGCAGACTCATCTGCCGCGGCCGCTCCTTCATCTATGGGAAGGGGAGGCGGCGATGTCCGCACCTCCCCTACCCAGTCATCCTCGCGAGGCCTGGAGGAGCGCTCTAGCGGGGTGCCAGCCCCCGTGGCCCCGCTGGCACCGGAGGTGCCGGTGCTTAACGCTGCTGCTGAGGTAGCCAAGGCTCAGGAGCCCCCAGTCTCCCGAGCTGTGGCTATGCTGCCGCCCCTTCCTCCTGCACCACTGGTTCAGTCCTTCTGCTTCCTCCGATGTCTTGGAGCATGCCCTCTCCGGGGTGGTCCAGCGGCAAGAAGACCTCCAGGGTGCCGACTCCCATCTGGTAGCCGGGCGCCTGGAGCTGGTTTACGGCTGGCTTCATTCTGATGCCTCTGTCCGAGCGGCGCTGAGGCGGGCCGCGGCAGCTTCTGAGGAGGAGAAGCAAGCCGCCACCCAGGCCGCAGCTGCTCGCGAGGCAGCATTGAAGGATGTCGCGGTCGCCCAGGACCGCTGCAAGGCGCTGGAGGCCGAGCTGCAGGGCTTGCGTGATGAGCACGCCAAAGAAGCTCGTGACCGCCAGGAAAAGGAGGAGGAGATGAAGGCTCGGGAGGACGCCATCAGGGACCGCGACGCTGAGCTCACGCGGCTGGCGAAGTATTACAAGCCATTGGGCTGCATCATCACTGGGTCACTGGGTCAGGCCCGAGCACGTATCCATTTATGACCCAATGGCTTGTAATATTTGCTCTGGGATTTGCTTCGAGATTTTGTGATTTCCTTTCTATTTGCTTTATGTTCTACGTCGGCAGGGCCCGGCCCCGCGCATACCTCAACCGCCATTAGCCCCGACCGGATCACCAGGACGTGACCAAGGAGTGAGGGGCAACGTGGCAAGTTAGGCTCCTGGGTCGCGATGCTCAGGAGTCCCCCTTGATGCGCAAACAGCTAATAGGGAGGGAACGTAGGGGTAGATCTGGCGTTCTACATCGGCAGGGCCCGGCCCCGCGCATACCTCAACCACCATTAGCCCTGACCGGATCACCAGGACGGGACTAAGGATTGAGGGGCTACATGACCAGTTAGGCTCCTTAGTCGTGATGCTCAGGAGTCCCCCTTGACATTCAAACGATCTTCATACCTTGGCTCCGCTCGGGGAGGGGCGCGCGATGACCTGGTCCGAGGGACCTGCCTGGGTGGCGTGCGCTTGGGCGTGACCCGGGCGCAGCCCCCGTGTCCAGCCCCCTCGCATGACGCTCCCGAGGGGAGGTGTTGCGATGAGGCGAGACACTGAGCTCTGGACTCCCTGAGGTTGATACGGCCATGGGCCGCCCTCAGTTGTTTATCACCAGCGCGGAGCATAGAGCTTCCGCATGTGTATGGGTATAGCCGCTCCTTGGCAGTGTCATCAGCCAGCACGGAGCATGGTGCTCCCACTGGTACGTGGGAGGGGGCCCTCCAGGAGGAGCCCCCGGGGCGTGTACAACCCCTCCCTGAGATGTGGCTTGCACGGCAGGGCTAGACGAGGTGTATCTGGGCACTCGTGAGCCAGCGCGGAACTCGCGAGGCCCTACCTCAAGGCGGGTTGTGCCTGGTCTTGAGTCTTGGTCGACTATGTGCTCCTGTGAGATGGTTAGATACAAATGCTCTACGTCCTCAGGTCCCGGCCCTCGAGCGAGCTCAGCCGCCACTAGTATGCCAGGTCGCGATGCCATGGTCAAGGCCAAGGGGTGAGGGCAGGAGAGCCAGTAAGAGCTCCTGAGTCGCGATGATCAGGAGCCCCCCTTTTAACGCGCAATCGATTTGCATGAGGGCAAGGAGGCCCGTGGTAGGTGGCAGGTAATAATCATGGGCAGTTTAGGCATGAATGGCAAATCAGCTTATGCAGAATGGATACGTGCCACTGGGTCAGGCCCGAGCGGCTTGGGGATGATGCAGCCCAAGGGGTGCCCCCAGCAAGGCGAACTAAAGGCATAAGCAAAAGGGATACATGCCGCAGGGGCGGACCCATGTGGCCTGGGAATGATGCAGCCCTGAGGGCGCTCCGAGCTGAAATGAACTTGGAAGATGTCACCTGGTACAGTTGTAGGAGGGGTGTTGGAGCAGTTGAAGATGCGCGGTGAAGAGGCCGACCCTCACGAGCCGCTGGAGCCCTAAGCCTCGGGAGGCTCTGCGGGTCCAGGTGGCGCCTTGAGGACTGTCTCCATCTCCGCTAGGACTGCGTGATGCCTCGCCTCCTGAGCCGCCAGGATGCTACGCAGGTGGCGCTGGAAGGTGGCAGCTGTGTTGGGCAGGCCGAAAGGCATGCGACCGTAGCTGTGTGGCAGACCCTCGCAGCGTCCCACGCGCGAGGGCCAGAGGCGCTCCTGAGATGCGGCTCGGTTGATCCCTGGGACGTCGATGCAGACGCGCAGCCCACCATCCTCGCATGGATGGGGGGCCACGCCAGGCAAGCGGCGATCACTGCGCATGGCTGTTGCTTCCTGAAGCTCTTGAGTGACCTTGGTGATGAACTCCTTAACGTTGGGCTCTCCACGCCCTGAGACCTCTTGAGGGAAACGTGCTATGAAGCACGCCTCCAAGTGGTGCCTGAGCTCCCCCCTCGTGATTTTGGCAAAGTCTGGGGCCCTCCAGAAGAGAGCCCTTGAGCCCTACCCGAGGAGGGCGCCGGGCGCGCCTTCCTATGTGATGGAAGGAGGCTCCCCTTGCATGGGCGCTGATCCTGATGCAGCACCCCCTGAGATGCCAACCTCCCGAGGCATTAAGCTGAGCAGTGTCCTCTTCTTCTTGGGGACCTCCTCAGGACATGCCCCTGTTGTCTGGCTCCTTGATTGATGCAGCTTGGAAGTGGCGCTCGAGGGAGCACACCGCATCTCTCTCTTTGCAGGGGACCGTGATGATTCCGCCGCTTCCTGGCATCTTGAGGACATTGTAGCCATGGTGGGTCACCGCCATGAACTTGGCCTGGGCTAGATACCCGAGGATGGCATTGTATGGCAGGCGGATGTGGGCGACATCAAAGTAGATGAGCTCGGTGTGGTAGTTGTCGCGCTGGCCGAAGGTGACAGGGAGGCGGACCTGCCCTATCGGGGTGGTGGAGCCATCGGTGACTCCTGAGAAAGGCTTGGTCGGCTGGAGCTAATCGTATGGTACTTGAAGGTTGTCGAACATCTCGACGGACAAGACATTTAACCCTGCGTTGCCATCAATGAGGGTCCTGGTGACTTGCACGTTGTTGATAACTGGGGAACAAAGCATCGGGAGGATGCCAGCAGTAGCTACGCAGTTGAGTTGATCTGCTGAGCTGAAAGTGATGGCGCACTTGGACCACCTGAGAGGGCGCGTGGCCTCGAGCTTGGGGAGGACTGCGTTCACCTCACGAGCGAACTTGTAACAGCCTGGTTTTTGGCCCTTTTCTTTTTCTTTTGATTTATCTGGTTTTTGCCCTGTTCTTTTTTTGAGTGGTTATGTGGCCTTGCCACCTGGGAAATCATCCTCATTCCCCCTCCCAAGTGGCTCATCATTCTCAAAACCTTGCCAAGATCATGTCACTTCACTACTTGACCAAACCCTAATTTCTTTTTCTAGGGAAAATTCCTTTTTCTATTAAAGGAATAACCATGTCTGCCCTAGGTTGTGAAGCAACCTATATTGCTATCCATCCAAAAATCCCCAAATAATTCTCATAATTCCTTTGGGTCATATATAGCTCAAATATGCCCAAACATTGCCTTGGCCAGTTCAAAAATAATTCCCCAATATTCCTTTTTCTATTCTACCCTAAATGGCACTTTGTGAAGGAAGTGTCATTTATATTTTTCCTAGTTGCTCCCAACCTTTTTGGGCATGCTTATATGTCCAAATAATTTCCCCATGCACAAGTTCAAATTTATTTGCCTAGCCAATCTTCCTTAGTGAATTTTCAAAGTTTCTATCAAACAGAAGGCTTTGTGAAGGAAGTACTAGCTAGGAGTATCCAAATGAGTTGAACTTTTGCACACTCCTTAATGTGATCATATTAACCCCCTCCAACCATTTGCAGCTCCATCCAATCATCTATGTGAGCACAGGAGCAAATCTTTGATTCTGGCAATATTTTTAGGTTGTGAAGCAAGTGTATTTTATACCCATAAAACATCTCTCCACCCAATTTGGCATCATTTCAATTAGCCATTTGATCACCAAAATTAGTCCAAGTTTCTGGATAGAAATGATGTTTGTGAAGCAAGTGCCATTTTGACTTGTCCATTTGGCATGAGCTTTTTACAGCATCTTCATATGTCCAAATAATAAAGCTTTCCCCAATCTTGGCCCAAGTTGATACTCCATGTGAGTGCACCATCATGATCTTGATCCTGGACTAAATATGCAGTTGTGAAGTAACTATGATTTATCTTGGTCCTAATCTTCTCAAAGTTACCAGGGTGAAAGTCCTTCTTACCCTAAACCTCGAAGACAACTCCTTTGCTCCCAAACACCTTCCTGTTGATCACCACTGCTCACCCAAGTTTACTGCAGTAAACTTTAGAGGGTGATAACCATTTAACCATAGCAGTTCTCACCGAACTACCACCGTAGTTGAGACCTAGCCTGGAAGAACTTACCCGTAGGCAACAATTTCGAGCCCATCTCCCCGCTACATGCTAGTGCACGCGGTGACCGCGTTAATGGCATCACTATGCACGCGCTCTATGTGCAGTGGCCGTGTCCAGTGGCCGTTTGTGCTTTGGCACCTCCTCCTCTCGTCGGCTTCGCACGTGTGACCGTGCCCATTGTCTCCCTCTTGTCGTCGCCGTTCCCATGGAACCCTCTTCCCCTCCGTCTGTTTCCTCACCGACGCTCGCCGTCGAACGACCACGGGAGCAAAGTGCGACGACCGTCGTCTTCCTCCTTGTCTCTTCCTCCCTGCGCTCCTTTGGCCTCCTCCTCCCTGTGAGCTCTCTCGTGTGCCTCCCTCGTCGCCTACCTCCGAGCTCATGTGCGTACACACGGGTCCGCGGCGTCGGCCACGCGTCCGTGGTGACGACAACGGGGCTCCCCCTCCCCCTTGCTATTTAAGCAGCCCCGAGGCCTCCCGATCACCCCTAGCTCTTTGCCTCGCTCCACTATCCCCCCAGCCTCTCACATGATCTCGAGAAGCTCTCCTGCCCTCCCTCCGCTGCCATGGCCACCGCCTCGGTCCTCCTAAATTGGAGCGAACCGAGCCCCTCCCTCGCTCCTACCACCACCAGTAGACCGCCACCACTCTCGCGACCATCCCCAGGTCCTCTCCCCTTCACTGGAGCTACTTTAGCCGTGAGCCCAGCTCCACCCGAAGCTCCCCTCCGCTGCAGCTCCCTGTTCCGTCTACTCCACTATTCTCCAACGTGGGCAGATCCCTCAGTCGGGTGCGGCTCGTCTCCCCGAGCTCGTCGGTCTGCTGCACGGCTCGGGGGATGGCCGGAGTCGGTGGGGCGAGCGCCGGCGCCGGCAACCTCTCCTCTGCTCTGCGGGCGCGCGTCTGGGAAGAAGAAGGAGAAGGCCAGGAGAAGAGAGAGAGCTAGTGGGACCCACCTATAAGTCTCACAGCCGCCCGGTCCCACCTTTGCCACGCTGGATAAGTGGAGGCGTAATCCACTGGATTACGTCTTCGCTTATCGAAAGAGTATTCCTCCTATAGTTCAGCCCAAAATGCGTTTTCACTTTCAGAAAACGTATTTCCTTCTAATACGCTTTCTGTTTTTCTGTCCAGGCCCTATTTGAAAATATTTTCATTACAGATAGGTCCCTGACAGAAAACACTTCATAACTTTTTGATCCTAACTCCAAATGAGATGACTCCAAAGCCCACTTCTTTGTTTCGTCGAGCCCGTTTTGTTGGTTTCATTTTCAGTATGGTTTGACACTGTGAAAGTGACCATTTTGCCCTTACGCTTATTCACTCCCCTCCGAGAGAGAACGTTTTTTGGCGATTCGTTCCACGAGTTTCTCGCACTTTCTTCCGATGAATTCTTCCACCCCAGGCAAAAGCCACACCCTCCATTTGCATCACTATAATGTAGTGACATGGTTTAATCTATTTTAACTTGTTTAAAATATTGCTTTAGCTACATGACTCTATGCATGGCATTTTCTCGGAGTATTATTTTGATCTTGCTGTTGCCATGCTATTGTTTGGATTACTAGGAGTTATGTTTGCAGTTGATGAGTAATCATGTTGCCATTGGAGTATTAGTGGTTGATATTATGGTTGTTTCATGATGATATATGTTAGTATATTTTGGAGTATTACTTTGGATGGCATGCTACCTTTGGATTATTAGTGGTTATTATGATTATTTTCATGATGCTAGTTGATGCTCTGTTGCTTGGAGTATTATTTTCGGAGATGGTGTTTACATGTGGATCTTAGCTAGATAGCTTTGTTCTTGTTATTGGAGTAGTAGAGTTACTGTTTTTAGATTCATCATGATAGAAATATTATGCTATCTTTGGAGTATTTTGATATGAGGATATTATGCTCAGATTATTTGTTGGATATTGCTATGACTTGGATTATAGTTTGATAGTGGATATCAGAGTATCAGTTATCACAATTCTATTTTTGGGGATAAATTCCGTCATTAAGTTGGTCAGGTGCCACCGAGCCGGGCTTTCTCCAGTGCAACCACATTTGCCTTTATGGGAAGGCCCTAATGTGATGCTATTGTCGTGTCTCTTGCCGGTGCCTCCAACAAGGGAAGGTTATGGGCGCGCGCTACCCTGATCAGGTAGGCAGACATAAGCCTTGTGTGCTCGTTGTTGTTGTATGTGCACATGTCCCCGTTTGAGACGGATTATTATTTTGGCCACGACGGTGGCCGTTGGTGTCTTTGGTACACACAGGGCCACCCAGGACTAGCCCAGTGGGGAGTGAGTCGGAGTGGCCGGGAGAGTGTCATGGCAGTAGATCGGTTTTGTCGGAACGTCGTTGGTCCACCCAAATGGGAGTGTGAGGCCATGGGTTCCGTGGTGTGGGCAAAGTGCGCTACCTCTGTAGAGTGTGTTTGTTTAAACTATCGCTAGCCACGTCCTCGGTCATGGGCATGGGTTCGTACTAGGTCGCACCGTTCGATCAACACTCACATGACAAAATGACTTATAGGTGATTTATATGTGGATATTTTGAGCAGTACAGATTGGCAGGATGTTGATGATGTTGGGGACCAAGTGTTGGTCATGGTAGTGATCGCCGGAAAGGTCACATTTGAGACCAAGTGTTGGTCATGGTAGTGATCGCCGGAAAGGTCACCATTTGGTTACAAGGTAACCCGATTCAAGACCACGAGGTTAGTCCAATTGTGATCCGCAAATGATCACCATTTGGTTTTGATCACAAGGTGATCGAGTTGGTATATTGCTTGGTCGGTTAGCCAAGAGAAATATGGTTATGGAGATCTGAGATGGTGATTTATCAGTATTGTAGTAGTTTCATATTGTGCTTAGTAGTTGTTGTTGTATCATGGTAGTTGTTAATTTAATTAACCTGCTTAATGCTATGTTGTTGTCATGCCTTGATGTTTTTGGTTGTCGTGAGCTTGCAAGTACATTCAATGTACTGACCTGGCGTGTCATGCCAGATTGCAGGTGATGCCATGATTGCTTGATTGCTTGTCGTGGTTTCTGTTCGTGCGAGCTAGATCGTGTCCCAGCCAGAGTCCCTACAGAGTGGAGTTCACCACCTTCGTCATTGTTCTGCTGCTAGAAGATTTTCGCTGTTATGAGTTGTTCTGTTGCTAGCATAGAGCAAGTGTAGTATCGCAGGCGTAGTGTCGCCGTGCTGATGTGAACCTTTGTAACATCATACCTGTGTATTTATCCTTTGTAATAAGAGCTGATTTGTTCTATGTCAAGCAGTGACGTATTCTAGAGACTTCTCCTTGATCTCTGGGCTAGAACACGGGGCATTCCGGTTTCTCTAGGTCGGGGTTCCACAGAACTTCTTGAAGACGCGCTGAGAGGCTGGGGCCTGAGCTCCGCCCAAGATTCAAGCGATGGCACGTGGTTCCTTGAAGCCCCCAGCCCCCTCGTCTTGATGATGGTCATCATTCCTTCTCGGCGGTGGTGGCAGAGGAAGAAGGCATGCGTTGCCCTGCGGGCGGTCCTCGCGAGGATGATCCCTCTAGGCTCCCTCGCGAGGTTGGTCCTGCCAGCGATCCTCACGAGGTCGGTCACGCTGCTCCTGGCGAGGGCCACGGTCGTCCCATCGTCCGCCGCCTCGTCCTCCTCCTCGGCCGTAGCCCCGGTCGTTGTGCTCGGGGCGTCGACCGAAGCGTCCTTCTTGAATGGCCCTGGGCTCTTGACATTCGTTCGTGTTGTGGGTGTGGAGGTTGTGGTAGGCGCAGAACGGTCGGCTACCCTTGGACAACTCCGGATGGTCCCTGCCGCGCTTCGTGTTTGGCTCTGCTGCAAGCACGGCTGCTCCTTTGCGCTTCACGTCCTTGGCCTTGGCCTTCTTTTCTTCTGGGTCAGCAGCTGGGAGCTCGAGGAGGGAGAGGCGTCCTTCCTCAGCCCTTGCACACTTGGTCTCCAGGTTGAACAGCTCCAGAGATGTGCACAACTTCTCGTGGATGGTGAGCTCCTCCTTCGTCTTGACGTCACAGACGCCATCAGAGAACGATGACATGATGGCCTCATCCGTCACCTTGGGGATCTTAAGGCGAGCGCTGTTGAAGCGCTGGATGTATTTCTGCAGGGTCTCCCCAGGCTATTGCTTGATGCGGCGCAGGTCACCCGCGGCCAGGGGGCGGTCGCGAGTGCCCTGTAAGTTGGCAATGAAGCAGTTGTGCATCTCGTCCCAGGAGGAGATCGAGCCGGGAGGCAGGTTCAGGAGCCAGGTGCGTGCACCGTCCTTGAGCGCCATGGGAAATTAGTTCGGCATGACCTTCTCGTCGCCGTTGGCCGCCTCGATGCCCAGCTCGTAGAGCTGCAGGAAATCCGCGGGGTCGGCTGTACCATCGTAGCGAGGAGGTAGGTCCGGCTTGAACTTGCCCGGCTAGGCGACGCTACGCAGCTCGGTGGTGAAGGCACGTCAACCTGTTGTGGTCACCGGAGCCCTTTGCTGATGCGGAGCTTGCTCTTGATGGTCCCCATGCGCTGCTACCAGGGGAAGCACGCGGTCTTGGCGCGCCGGTGCTGGGATGCGGTCTTGCCGTGCTGGTGCAGGAAGCATGGGAACGCCTTCTTGGGGCTGAGGGATTTCTTGATAGCTTCTTTCTTGTCGCGCGGGCACTGGGTGCGGTGGGTCAAGCCCAAGGGCCGCGCGCCTTGGAGCCAGGGCGCCGTCTTGGGGCGGAGGTGCCGGATGCGCTCCCTGAGCCACGTCGCCCATGCCTGGCAGAGGGCGAGGCAGGGAGAGGGACTGCACGGGAGAGCCCCCTACGGCGCTGACGAGCTCGATGATGCGAGCGAGCCATTCTTCGTAGAGGTCGTCGATGGGGCGGTAGTGCAGGAGCTCACGTGCCAGAAGCAGCGGCCTGCGTGTTCGTGGGGGCGCGACGAGCGTGAGACGACGAACCAGCTAGGGTCAGCGATGGAGTGGCGGTGCGGCCTTCACGCCTCACTGATGGGTGCAGCGAAGACGCCTGCTGCTCGTTCCCCGCTGGGCCGGTGGCGGCGTTGGCGGCAAGCGACAGAGAACGACGAGGAGGCCCGCTGACAGGAGCCGTCTGGGCGACATGAGCGGCGAGAGCAGCCAGGCGCTCAGTGCAGGCTCGGAGGATGTCCGACATGGATGCGACGAAGCGATGGGACGCAGATCAGCGGAAGGGAGATTTTGGCGCACCCCTACCTGGCACGCCAAATGTCGGATATCGGGTTCTGGCAAAACCCTTAAGGCTCAAACTCTGGGGTGCGCATGAAGATTTCCTCCTACCGATTCATGCCCTCAACCTCGCTGCGATCTCTAGGCTAACAAGATGAACTCACAACAGAAGAGACACAAGATTTATACTGGTTCGGGCCACCGTTGTGGTGTAATACCCTACTCTAGTGTGGTGTGGTGGAATGCCTCTTGGGTTGATGATGAACAGTACAATGGGAAGAACAGCCTCGCGAGGAGAGGTGTTCTTGTGGTTGTGTTGCTTCGGAGTCAATTGTTCCAGGTCTCGATCAGATGCCCTTCTTACTGTGCTGGCTAGCCCTATTTATAGAGGCCCTGGTCCTCTTCCCAAATATTGGGCAGGAAGGAATCAACAACGGTCATTTTGAAAGAGGACAACTAGTACAAGCTATCCTGACTAAAGGTGGTCTTCGCCTGCCAAAGGCTCTGGTGATGACGCCGTCTTGGGCTCCACGGTGACCTCCGCCTTGCCGTCCCACTGGTCTTGGTCTTGTTGCACCGATATGAAAACCTTTGCCTGATGCCTCGGTACTCCGCGCCTGCGCTTGCCCCCTTTTCACCAAAGAGGAAACAAGGACACTGTACGGGCTGGCGCCCGCCTGGTCTTGATCATCATGGCTTGCGTCCTGGGCACCTCGCGAGGTACCCCCTGCCTTGATCTCTCCACCTCCTCATGAGCCTACCTAGTGAGGCCACTCCTGAGGAGGCCTTACGTCGTCCGCCCCACGAGGCTTGGCCCCTCGCGAGGGTCTTGAGTGTTTGGTTGATGAAGATGGGACGTACTGGGCCACTGTTTGAGCCACACCGCAGGCCGCAGGCAGGCAAGTCAGGGGACCCCCGTTCCTAGAACACTGACACCATATGTATGTAACTTGTATTGTAAGGCAAGAATAGAGAGAGACCGAGCCAAACGCTGTTTATGACCCGGTCGGGACTCTATGAGCCACTGGGCGTCGACCTCAGTATGTAAAGGGACGACCCGGCGGTGGTTCAGGGCAAGTAACATCAAATCAAGAGCTAGGTCAAGCGGATTTGCTCCCTAGTTATCGAGACATAAGCAATCCCACTCAAAACTGGATCGCAGGCTTTTACCTTCACTATAAGGGGCCGAACCAGTATAATCCTCGTGTCCTTTGTCCCGATTAACCCCTTTAAGCTTCCTAGTTGCGATGGCTCCACGACTAAGTCCTTTCATGAGGACATCTGACGTGACAAGTCCATGACAGTTGGCACCCACCATAACCCGGCTGGTACTTGGTGAGATCCGCTTCATTAGCTATAAGGGTGGCCACGGGACGTACCTCCTTCACACAACTGGCGAAGTCATCCTGTTCAAAGGGGGTGCCATCTTCCTTAAGGCTTGGATAACCAATGATGATGTCGGCCTGGTCTAACTCCGGTAGCCAAGCTTTGGCCCGGCTTAATGTGGCCATGGCTCCGGCTCTTGCAGACAATCGCCTTAGTTCAGTGAACCATTGGGGCGGCATAGAGAGCTTCCTCAGTACATCCGCCAAAAGTGCGGGGACTTCATTTGACAGAGCCACCATGGCTAAGGCAAGTTGAGACCCTGTGTAGAGTTGTTCCACCAGCGTATAAACCGCCTTCAGTTTTATCAACATGCCTTGATTAAGATTTGAACTCCTAGGGCCTGTATAACAACATTAGGTGCGTCAAGTAACAATTTATATGATCATTGGAAAGTTTCAAGTATTTAATACTTGCAGGGCGACTTACCAAAGATTGCTGAGACCATCTGAGATACATGGCGTTTTAAGCCAGATAATTCGACGGTCGCCTCTTCAAGAGCCGCCTCTGCCTTCTCCGCTCGATTGGTCAAAGCAACCTTTTCATCAGCCCATGCCTTTTTCTCCACTTTAAAGTCTTTTTTCAGTCTCTCTTGTTCAGATACACTGAATTCAAACTTGGAGTTGGTTCTTTGGGTTTCCAATTCTTGTGCTTCCAGGCGGTTCTTCAGGTCAGATACTTCTGATTCAAGTTGACTGGTGGTGGCCTGTACAAATACCGAGTCAAAAATCATAACTGTTAGCATCTAATATTACAAGTCCCAAGCCTTTTGCAAGCAACAATACTTGGCACTTGGGGCTAATGTCTACCGAAGAATTTTCTCTAGGTTGCGGTTCATGAGAGTAAGTCCCAAGTACTTTGCAAGCAACAGCACTTGGCACTTGGGGGCTAATGCATATTGTTGGTCAACAATTTTACAAGTATTTTATTCTGTTCAAACATGTTAAGGACCGACTCAAACATGCTTCTTAAGCCGGCCCTTGGGAGCTACAGCGTAAGCCAAATTTCTTACATGTTTTGTCCAAATATATTTCTAATGCTATTCAGTTTGTTTCTAAGTCTACATCATACTCATCATAAGCAATAGACTTGGGGGCTGGCATAATAAGGATAAATCAGTACAGAGAAAGGATTGTACCTCAAACTTCCAGTGCATCTGCTTCACCATGTCAATTTCAACGTCACGACTGCTGTGTACTTGATTCATATAGCCAGAAAAAACTTCTCTGATACTCATATGAGTATAATCAACAACATCAAGTTTGGCCTTGCGACGTTCCAGCAGCTCTTCTTTGGCAGAACATTTAGCCAGAACAGTTAGTCTTCCGGGCTCAACATAGCCGGTCTTGGTGATCTCAACATCAGGGTCTTGAGGATCATCCGTCCTGGCCGGGCTAGAGACATCCAGGTTTTCAGATCCATCGACGACTCGCTCAACAGGCGGATCAACAATTAACGTGGGCGTGTCATGAGCTGATTCAGGTAGCGGCTCATGAGAAGACGCCTCAGGTGCGGCTGTTCGAAGTTCCGGCTCTTTGAAGACATGCTCATCGGCCAGCTTATCTTTCTTCGCCTTCTTGCTGGGCTTTGCTTTTCCGCTGCATAAGATTAAAAGGTTAGTGCAAATACAAGGAATTGAAATGAACACAGGATAAGTAAGTTATCATTACCCTGGAGCAGTTTTGAAAGCCGGCAAATTAGACTGCATTGAGTCGCTGGAGAAATGTGAAGTTTCCTAATAATTCTAGTCAGAAGGGATCAGTGGTTGTCGTGGAATTAACACGTCAGATGTCCTAGTGAGAGGACTTAGTCGTGGAGACATCACAATGAGATTAGCTTAAAGGGGTTAAACCGGACAAAGGACACGGGGAGTTTATACTGGTTCGGCCCCTTGCGATGAATATAAAAGCCTACGATCCAGTTGTGGTGGAATTGATGGGGTCTCGATGATCAGGGAGCGAATCCGCTTTGCCTGGTCCTCGAGTTGTTGTTTCCTGTCCCTGAACCGCCGTTGAGTCGTCCCTTTATATACACAGGTTGACATCCGGCGGTTTACAGAATCCCGAGGCCGGCTCATACATGTATCTGGCTCGGTTTCTACCTTTCCCTATCTTACAACATAAGTTACATATATCATGGCGGTTTATGTCTACGGGCCCTAATCCGCCTTTGGGCTTTGGGCCTTCACATCTCTGTAGTAAAGTGCCATACTCCTTGCCTTCATGGGCTTAAATACGGATGACTCCTTATGAGTGTAACCCGGCTCCTCCTGGGCGGTTTATACTCAGTAGTTATATCCCCAACATTAGGCCCCAGATTGATTTGAACCTGTTCATGTCAAGCTTCAACACTTTGAGAAAATTTCTTCTTGAACATCTTCATGTCAACCTTGTAAACCGCCATGACATCATTTTCATGTGAACCTTTGTAAACCACCGTGACGTCATCTTTCGAGATCGTAATAAATTGCCATGACGTCACCTGCTTATTAAAACCTGTAAATATTTCCCTTTTATTAATGAACCTCCGCAAATCGAGGCGACAACTATATTAAATATCCATTTTTTTGGATTCCTCGATTCCCACGCCTGTCTCTTATCGCTTCACCTTATAAATAGGACGAGGGGTCATTTCCTTTTTTTCCTTCGTGCCTCTTCACCTCGTCTTCTTCCTCGCCTCGCCTCAGAGCTTTAACACCGCCGCCACCGTCGACCTTCGCCTCTGCTCTAGCGACGACTGCTACATCAACCTGATTTGGCCAGAGAAACGCGGTGCCTCTCCGCTATCCCTTCAATCTCTATAAGTTCCCTTTCCTTCTCCCCAGATCTACTGCTAGGGTTTCGGTGTTCAATGGTGTTTGTCGGTGTTCGTCGTCCTTCATTACTGTACCTTGTTGCCACATTAGAACTTGATAAACTTGTTATCCTCCCTGCGCGGCCGTAGCTATAGCTTATTTTTCCTCATCATAGAATCCCTTTTTCAGTAGATAGATCCCATCTAGACCTTCGCTGTTCCGCTGTCACCACTTAGGGCTTTGAATTTTTTCCCTTTTTCAAATTGTGGTAGATCCAGAATTATAATGCCAACTTGCAAACCTGTTTGTACAACACTTAGTAATTTTTCAAATCTGTAACCTCCACACCATTGTAGGCGGTTTGACTTTTAGAAAATGATAATCTGCCAGGTACCATTAGCCCTCACTTTAAACCACCAACTTGACCTTTAATGTCAGAATCCGGTTTATCAATGCACATACGTTTCATTATCTCCGGCCGGTTTATGCATATCAGTCATAAATTGTAAACCGGTTTTAATCTTCCTTTCCAGCTTGTCATTTGAAATGGCCAAACAGTTCTATGCTTGCAATTGGGTTCCTTCCCGGGTTACCGAAGAACAACTGACTGGGTATGTCTTGAATGGCGCTTTAGCAAACAAAGAAACCATCCACTGGAGGGTTCCCGGTCCAGAAAATCCTCCTAAACCCCGGAATGGAGAAGTGATTGTCTTTACTGACCATCTTAATCGGGGGTTCAGCCCGCCCGGATCAAAATTCTTTCGTGATGTGCTTGCTAGTTTCCAGATCCACCCTCAAGACATTGGACCGAACTCTGTGTCCAATATATGCAACTTTCAAGTATTTTGTGAAGTTTATTTGCAAGAGGAACCCACTGTGGAACTATTCTGGGACTTCTTTTATTTGAACCGCCGTACCAAATTTACGGACGGGCCCAACACTGAACTCGGTGGCGTTTCAATCCAGAAGAGAAAGGATGTTGACTTCCCTCATGCCAAAAATCATAGCCATCCAGACCAGAAGAGAAAGGATGTTGACTTCCCTCATGCCAAAAATCATAGCCACCCCAAGGACTGGAATCAGACTTGGTTTTACTGCCGCAACACAGCTCTGGACAATGAAAATCCTCTGCCGGGTTATCGGGCGTACCGGCTTACCAAAACTCATTCGGTCCCTCAATGGTTAACCGCCAAGGAGCGATCCAAATATGCCCCTCAGCTATCAAAACTCAGAGCCTTTGTTGCAAATGGCCTAACAGGCATTGATTTCATTCGATGCTGGGTTTCTTGGAGTATTCTTCCTTTAAGCCGTCGCCCGGCTTAATGTGTGAGTACACAGGGGATCTGGAAGACCATCAGCGTCATATTGACATCCAGCTTACTGAGGATGAAGTCACTAAAGCGGTCAAGAAGATGCTTGATGAACCAGTAGCTGTATGTAGCAGAGTAGGGCTTTGTCCCTTCTGTGCGTCCAACAAACCGCCTGCTGTAAGAATTTCCTCATTTTTGTCTTAATCCGCCTCCTCTTTAAGATTCCTTTACAATTTGTTGTCCATCTATACAGGGTGATGATCCGTTCTGGAAGAGGAAATCACAAGATAAACCGGCGAGAGCGCCTCGTGTAAAAACCAAGGTCACAAAGAGGCCAGCGAAGAAGAAAACCACCGAGGCTTCTGATATTCCCAATGATGAAGAGCTTGATGACCCGGAGTCAGAGGTAGAACTTGACTATCTTGGTTATTTTTTCATACATCTCATTGACAATGATTATTATCAGGATGATGCGGAAGCTAGCCGCGCTGGTGATGCAGAGGTAATTGTTCTATCTTCTGACTCAAATCATGTGCCAGTACGAAAACTCCGTCGCGCAGTCCGGAAAGTAAAACATTCACACCCTCTTGCTTATTCGGATCCACACTTTTCTTTGAAAACGCAGCAGCCTGAAGCTCGCCGCACCACTCGACATAGTGGCCAACAAGTTACCTCCTCCGGTTTACCAAACTCTCTGGTTCGCAAGCGTCGTCAAGAGGTCTCTTATACTTCTAATACACTTTATCCCAAGGCGGGTTATTTCCGAAATCCTCTTAATCCGTCTGATTCAAATTATCAGGGAACCTCCCATTCAACCTCTGGCGAGTCATCAGCCACACAAGTGCCCTTCCTCAAGACTGTTCCGGGGTAAGCATATTATATTTAACCCTTTATACCTTGTACTGGTTTATTGTACTAAACTCTTCATCTGTTTTCTTCAATGCCAAAGCTAGACTTAGCAAGAAAGCCAAGCTGACGACACCAATTGATGACAATCCGGCCCCTGAACCGGAGAAGACTTCAGAAGCTTTTGATCAAACTTCTGAAAATATCCTAGATGATCCGGTACCTCAAGCTCAAGACACTTTTGCAGAACCGGGAGAAATGAACCCAACAAGCCAGTCTGTTAATCCACCAAGCCCATCGGTCGATCCTCCAAGCCCGGCCAGAACATTTGATAAACCGCCAAGCCCAGCAAAAATTGTTGATGGCACCACAGATGATGTTGTGATTGGTCACACTGCTCCTGGCAATCATGTCGCTTTATCAAAGCACAGTGCCAAGGAAGAATTCTCCGTTGTGGACAAGGGTAAGTGGAAAACCGATTTATCTAGATATGCTCACCTCAATGCTCAGGACATCCACTCTGGATACTTAAACCGTCTATATACAAGTCATGATTATGAAGCCGGCTTAGTAAATCTGATGAAACAGCGATATGAGGTAAATATCCATCCCTTTGCATAAATTTTCTTTCCTTTAAATTGGCTTAGAATACCAACTCCAGTAGCCCCCAAGGGCCGGTTCATAACTTTTTTGTGAACCGGGACTTTGTAGTAGAATAGTATTGAACTTCTGCATCTGTAGACCCTATGGATCAGTTTATACCTTTAGGATGAACCGATACATCTTATCATGCAGTTCTCCAAAATTCCCGATAATCATCAATAGAATCCGGTTTAATAAAAACTTGATGACTTGGATTTGATCCGGTATGCATTAGCCCCCAAGTGCCAAGTATATAACTTGTTATGTGCTTGGGACTTTTAAAATATCAGTTCATAAAAAGCAATCCGCATTAGCCCCCAAGTGCCAAGTGTATAACTTGTTATGTGCTTGGGACTTCAAAGATGCAGTATTAACTCATTAACTATTTCTTGCAGGCTGATCTGATCAAGAAGGAATCCCAAATCGCCGACCTTCAAGAAAACATTAAGTCCCAGCAAGCAGAAACTTCCAAGGCTAAGAAGAGCTGACTGGCGCTTTAACAACCATGGAAAAATTGAAGGACAACTTCAAAGGTGAACGAGCAGATTGGGAGGTAGAAAGAACCACTTTACTAAAGCGGGCAGAGGATGCTGAAGCGGCCCTTAAGCCGGTGACAGAAGAGCTGACTGGCCTAAAGCGGCAAATAAACACTATGACCTCTGTTGTCTTTGGTAAACACCTTCTTCATAAGTTATACTTAAACATCCTTGAAACTGCTAGTTTAATCATCATGCTTTCACCATTGCAGGTAGCCGTGTTGCTCATCTTGGATCAGACATGCGTAAAAAGCTGAAGGCTGCCTATACATTGATAGAGCAATTATATATCAGCGTCCGACGGGTCATCAGCACAACCTCATATAATAAACCGCCCCCAACTTTGATCAAGGATACATTGGCAAAGTTATCCATGACACCTACCCAGCTGAGGAAGTAAAGAGATTAGCTGCAAGAGCCGGTGCTCTGTCTGCATTGACCCGAGCCAAAGCCTGTATTTCTGATCTTGATCCGAAAGACATTGGAAACGGCTATCCCAGCCAAAAAGAAGATGGGTCAGACTTTGATAATGATGCCCTCAGAGCTTTGACAAAGGAGATGCGTCCACTTGCAAGCAAACTGGCTGAAGAGACTGATTTGTCTTTCCACCGATCGATTTATGATGTAGACAACAAACGGATTGATGCTTCTATTCATGAAGTCCAAAATCTTATCCCACCAATCTGTAAGCACACTTATTACCCTGATGTTGAACCATCCACCCTTATAAGTGATGAAGCTGTCTTCCGAGCCTTAACAGGGATTGACTGGTCAACTACTGACTTCCAGCCACTGGGTGGAGAGGAGGAGGATGAACCGGCGCAGAACGATCCACAACCTTCAAACCAGCGTGCGGAAGAATCATGATCCGGAGGCCGGTTTATCATCTGCACACTGTCATCCTTGAAAAACAATTATACTTTTGGGCAGTAAAATGCATTGTAATAGGCTAGCTTAAACACTTGGTCTTCTATGCCATCGTGCATATTTATTTTGCACAATACTATTAATCCGTCATGAAGATGATATGTCTGCATATGATCCTTAACAGCTTTATACAATCCTGTTTCTGCATAGAATAAATTGAGGATTGTCCTCGCGGTTTACCGCCGGACGGGTCGTAATGCCCAATATAAAGCCAGCGTTTATAACCAAGGCTGTAAAGATAAAGAAAATATGAAATACATCATACCTGTGATATTGAATCACATCGTTGGTTTACCAACTTTCTTCTTTAATAAGGGTAATAACCCAACTCCTGAGTGCTAATGACTCCCACCATGCTATGCTGGTGTATAACAAGCCATGTCGGGTTATGAGAAGCACCGGATGATCATCCTGGCGTCTTATAATCAACGCCAGGCCGGGTGAATAAACACCGGTTTATAATTAGTTATGCACTTAACAACTGATAGTTTGAAGGCCACACCGGGTTAACAAAACACCGGGTTATATTGATGACTTATAGTCAGGCCGGGTCAATAAACACCGGTTTACCTCAAAACCTTATCAAAAGTGAAAAACTTTGACAAATAAAAGCAGATGAAAAACTTGTAGTCGAGGCTTCTTAAGGCCTGCCAGGCCCAAATTCGAGGCTTTTCATGGGCTGCCAGGCCACTGAGTTAAACCATTTCACAAAGCCTTTTAAGATGGACCTCACAATAACCAATCATCGTTTTAACTTTGACAAGTTCAGGGTCTGTGCAAGATTAACTGTCAAACGTTCGGCGGGTCATACCAGGATTACCTGGATGGAGTTTCTTACTAGGTGAAGGAAGGTTAACCCGGGATTTTAGGTGAATACACCTAGCTTCCAAGCCTGGCTTGATAGCGTATTACAAGGGTCCTCTAAAACTCTTTGTTGTTGTGCACAAAGAGCCCCCAAGTAACATTTTCGAGCTGTGCTCAGTGGGTGCCTATGTTTGAGCTATGCTTGGCAACAATCTCTCTTTGGCCCCTTGGGTGTGAAGCTCCCAAGCTTTGCTGTGGCTTTATAAGCCGGTTTAATGGATAATCAGAACTCCGCTTTATAAGAAGAAGCCCCATGTAACCAAGAAATCTCTTTGAAGAAAGTCAGATGCTACGCTTTAGCAAGGATGCCGGTTTATTATATTGATCATAATATATACATTGTCAAAAATATGTACATAGTAAGAGCCTGTGGCTCAGGTATAGTAAGGCCGAAGATGAGCTATATTCCACGGCCGGCGGGTCTCCTCTTTCGACTTGCGTGAGTCTTTGTGCTCTCGAACATCGGTAAGCTAGTATGACCCATTGTTCAGATTCTTGCTGACCACAAAGGGCCCTTCCCAAGGTGGGGATAACTTGTGCATGTCGGTCAGATCTTGGATAAGTCGGAGCACTAAGTCGCCTTCTTGAAAAGCTTTGGTTTTAACCCAGCGGCTATGATAACGCCGCAGGTCTTGCTGATAAATCACCGAACGAGTTGCCGCTATGCCCCATTTTTCATCTAACAGGTCCAATGCATCTTGGCGTGCTCTTTCATTGTCCGCTTCAACGTAAGCTGCCACTCGGGGCGAGTCATGGCGAATATCACTTGGGAGAACTGCCTCTGCTCCATAAACCATGAATAAATGTGTATAACCCGTAGATCTGTTGGGGGTGGTATTAATGCTCCATAACACAGAGGGAAAGTCTTCTACCCAACAACCCGGCGTCCTCTGCAAAGGGACCATAAGCCGGGGCTTGATACCCTTTAAGATTTCTTGATTAGCTCTCTCCGCTTGACCATTGGACTAGGGGTGAGCCACTGATGACACATCCAGCTGGATGTGCTCACGCTGACAGAACTCTTCCATAGCACCTTTAGATAGGTTTGTGCCATTGTCTGTTATAATACTATGTGGAAAACTGAAGCGGAAAATCACCTTCTTCATGAATTGAACCATCGTGGCTGCGTCACAATTACTGACTGGCTCTGCCTCCACCCACTTGGTGAATTTACCAACCGCCACCAAAAGGTGGGTCTTCTTATCCTTGGACCTCTTAAAGGGCCCAACCATATCCAACCCCCAAGTTGCAAACGGCCAGGTAATTGGAATCATCCTCAATTCCTAGGCCGGAACATGGGCTTGGCGTGGAAATTTCTGACAACCGTCACACCTTCTGACCAGATCCTCAGCATCAGCATGAGCTATTAACCAGTAAAAGCCGTGTCGAAAAGCCTTAGCCGCAAGGGATTTTGAACCGGCGTGATGGCCAAAATCCCCTTCATGGATTTCATGCAAGATCTCACAGCCTTCTTCAGGAGAAACACAACACTGAAACGCCCCCGAAACACTGCAATGGTGTAACTCATTGTTGATAATAGTCATGGACTTGGACCGCCGGATTATCTGCCGGGCCAAAACTTCGTCTTCAGGTAACTCGCCCCGGGTCATGTATGCCAAGTAGGGCATCGTCCAATCGGGGATAGCATGAAGAACTGCCACTAATTGAGTTTCCGGGTCAGGGATAGCCAGACCCTCTTCAATTGGTATCTTGACCGATGGGTTATGTAGAACGTCAAGAAAAACATTTGGCGGCACCAGTTTAAGCTGAGATCCCAGCCGTCTTAAAGCGTCCGCCGCTTCATTCTTACACCGATCGAATGTTCGACGTGATAACCATTGAAGTGACCTGCAATAACATCCACTTCACGCCGATAAGCCGCCATGAGTGGATCCTTAAAATCCCAAGTACAAGAGACTTGTTGAGCCACCAAATCGGAGTCCCCAAAGCATCATACCCGGATTAAATTCATCTCCTTAGCCATCCGAAGACCATGGAGCAAGGCCTCATACTCAGCTGCATTGTTAGTACAAGGAAACATTAAGCGGAGAACATAACAAAATTTGTCACCTCGAGGGGAAGTAAGAACCACTCCAGCCCCCGAGCCCTCCAATTGTCTGGATCCGTCGAAGTGAATAGTCCAGTATGTGTTATCCGGTTTATCCTCCGGTGCCTCCAACTCTGTCCAGTCATTGATGAAATTCACAAGTGCCTGAGACTTGATGGTCGTACGAGGCATATATTTTACCCCATAAGGTCCAAGCTTGATAGCCCATTTAGCAATCCGGCCAGTAGCTTCTCTGTTCTGGATGATATCTCCCAAAGGAGCCAAACTGGCCACAGTGATGGGATGACCCTGAAAGTACTGTTTAAGTTTCCGGCCGGCCATGAATACTCCGTACACCAATTTCTTCCAATGTGGGTACCTCTGCTTGGACTCAATAAGCACTTCACTGATATAATAAATTGGCCGTTAAACTGGATACTCTTTACCTGCCTCCTTGCGCTCCACCACAATAGCCACGCCGACAGCACGGGCATTAGCAGCCACATATAACACCAATGGTTCCTTCTCAATGGGGGTAGCAAGGACAGGCGGCTCGGCCAATTGCTTCTTCAAATCCTCAAATGCCGCATTGGCAGCATCACTCCAGACAAAGCTATATGTCTTTTTCATCATCTAATATAGAGGAATAGCCTTCTCCCCCAACCGGCTGATAAACCGGCTCAGTGCCGCAAACCGACCCGCCAGACGTTGAACATCATTGATACATGCCGGTTTAGCCAGCGAAGTAATAGCTTTGGTATTCTCCGGATTAGCTTCAATGCCCCTATTAGACACCAGAAAACCCAAAAGCTTGCCTGCCAGAACACCAAAGACACACTTGGCCGGGTTAAGCATCATTTTGTAAACCCGGAGGTTATCAAAGGTCTCCTTCAAATCATCTATCAATGTCTCTTTCTTCCTGGACTTTACCACAATATCATCCACATAAGCATGAACATTGCGCCCAATCTGATCATGAAGACAATTCTGCACACATCGCTGATAAGTCGCATGGGCACTCTTGAGCCCAAAAGGCATAGATACATAGCAGAAGGCTCCAAAGGGAGTTATAAATGTTGTCTTCTCCTGGTCCTTAACCGCCATTTTGATTTGATGATAACCGGAATAAGCATCCAAAAATCTCAAACGCTCACAACCCGTCGTTGCATCAATGATTTGATCAATCCGAGGGAGAGAAAAAGGGTTGGCTGGACAAGCCTTGTTCAAATCTGTGTAATCCACACACATGCGCCAAGTGCCATTCTTTTTAAGCACCAGCACCGGATTAGCCAGCCACTCAGGATGAAAAACTTCAATGATAAACCCTGCTGCCAAGAGCCGGGCTACCTCCTCACCAATAGCCTTCCACCTTTCTTCGTTGAAGCAGCGAAGAAACTACTTGATCGGTTTAAACTTAGGATCAATATTGAGAGTGCGCTCAGCGAGTTCCCTCGGTACACCTGGCATGTCAGAAGATTTCCATGCAAAGATGTCCCAGTTCTCACGGATGAACTCGATGAGCGTGCTTTCCTATTTCGGATCCAGGTTAGTGCTGATACTAAACTGCTTGGATGAATCGCGAGGAACAAAGTCAGCCAGCTTAGCCTCATCAGCGGATTTAAACTTCAGCGCCGGATCATGCTCTCTAGTTGGCTTTTTCAAAGAGGTCATATCTGCCGGATCAACCCTGTCCTTGTAGAACTTCAACTCTTCTGCTGCACAACCCGACTCAACATAGGCCGCATCACCCTCTTCGCACTCTAAAGCGACATTGCGGCTACCATGAACCGTGATGGTCCCCTTATGACCCGGCATATTGAGCTGTAGATAAACATAACAGGGCCTTGCCATGAATTTAGCATAAGCCGTCCATCCAAATAGGGCATGATACGGGATCTGAATTTTCACCACTTTAAAGGTCAATGTCTCTGATCTCGAATCATAGTCATCTCCAAAAGCAACCTCCAGAGCTATCTTACCGACCGGATAAGCCGATTTACCCGGCACCACGCCATGGAAAACGGTGTTCGACGGTTTAAGATTCTTGTTTATCAACCCCATACAACGGAAGGTCTCATAATATAAGATGTTGATACTGCTCCCCCCATCCATGAGTACCTTCGTGAACTTGTAACCTCCAAGCTGTGGTGCCACCACCAACGCCAGATGACCCGGATTGTCAACCCGAGGTGGATGATCCTCTCTGCTCCACACAATGGGTTGTTCAGACCAGCGTAAATAATGGGGCACCGCCGGTTCAACGGAGTTCACCACCCTTTTATGAAGCTTCTGATCGCGCTTGCATAGGCTAGTGGTGAAGACATGATATTGCCCACTATTCAACTGCTTCGGGTGGCTCTGGTACCCGACTGCTGCTGCTGTTGATTCCCCTGTTGATTATAACCTCCCTAACAGCCCTGATTGCCTTGATTGCCATGTCCACCTTGATTACCCTGAAATCCTGAACCGGAATTACCTCCTCCATAACTCGTCCCATGAGACCTGGGTCCTGAACCACCGTTCGGTCCACGATCATATCGGAAGAGATTGGAATTTTTGAACTCTCGCATAATAAAACAATCCTTCCAGAGGTGCATAGCTGGCTTCTCCTCCGTCCCGTGCTTTGGGCAAGGCTGATTTAACAGGCGCTCCAGATTCATACCTGATCCTCGACCCCATGGGGGCTGTTTACCCTTACGGTGCTGACCATTGCCCTGCACATTGGTATTAGCCATGAAATCCAAACTATTGTCTGCTTTACGCTTACCATTGTTTCCCTGGCCAGCCGGGTTGTGTTGCTGCCCCTTGGTGTTACCGTTCTTCTTTCCCTTTCCCGACCTTTCATCCTCAGACTCGGGTCCTTGGTACTATCAGAATTGGCATACTTAACCAAAAACGCCATGAGTGTTCCCATGTCATTGCAATGACGCTTGAGTCGTCCCAACTTCAGCTACAGCGGCTTAAACCGGCAATTGCCTTCCAACATGATGACTGTTGAATCGGCATTGATGCGGTCCGATGAATGCAAAATCTTTGAAACCCGGTGCACCCAATGGGTCGTCGATACATTTTCTTCTTGAACACAGGCGGATAGATCCACAATTGACATAGGTTGCTTGCACGTGTCCTTGAAGTTCATTATAAACCAGGCTTTCAGCTCAGCCCATGACCCAATGGAGTTAGTAGGCAAACTTTTCAGCCAAGTGCGAGTTGTTCCATCCAACATCATGGTGAAGTACTTTGCACACACCGCTTCATCTACATACAGCATCTCCATTGCCATCTCATAGCTTTCTACCCACGACTCGGGGGGTAAATCGGCAGTGTAATTGGGCACCTTCCGTGGACCTTTGAAATCCTTGGGTAACCGCACATTATGTAGATCCAGAGTGATACAGGGCACCCCCCAAGAGCTCAAAGTAACACCTCGTTCCACGGAAGTTGTCGGATGAACCGAAGTGAGCTGCCAGTCCACGTATTGTGCGGCTAACTCGGCTTATCGACGCGCTCTGCCGTTGTTCACCACATCCTGAGCATTTGCACCACCGCCTGCCGGGTTAGGCCTCCGAGTGGCATTACGATTCTGCTCGCTGCTCGATACAGCTGGTTCATCCATGTGCCTGCTGTAACTCCGGCTCGGGTGTGGGGTTGCATGAATTCTGTCTCGACTATATGAATAAGCCTGTTGCTGAACCATAGCCGTTTGAAGGAGATCCATGGCCCGTCGTGTCTCAACCGCCACCGGAGAATCACCGTCCATCGAAATAGCTGCCAATCGTGACGCCACAGCAATCATGTTACCCAATGGGGTTGGGAAGTGGCCCGGCGGTGTTGACACGTACTGAGGCGGGCCATGATTTCATCAAGGCGAGTCTGTTGTCCATGGCTGATCCGGCGCTCCTGTCCCAGGTGCTTCAACCCGGTTTACTGCTGTCGGGTTACTGGTCCCAGCTCCTGGCGTGCTGAAGAGAGCCCTTGCCTCAGAAACCGTTGGCAGACGAGATTGATGCCTCCTCCTCAACGCGTCATTTGAAGCGTTCTGATCCAACATGAGTCGGTAATTTTCTGCTTGAATCCGCTGCGCCTGAGCGTCTAAAGCGGCTCGCTCATCAGCCATCCTGGTCTCCTCAGCCGCCAAGTCCTCTTTGGCCTGAGTTATCTGATCTCGCAGCTTCGTAACCTCGGCGTTATGCTGATCTAGAATCTCTGGGGTAACCGCCATGGTCAACAGTGTCGTCCAGGCGTCCAATAAATCGTACAAAACTTGAGCCGGCCGGTGCGCAGGGCCTCCTGCCCTAGCTGCCGATCCGGAAATCAACGCCGCTGCAGTTGAAGATTGCAACATGGGTTGTGTACCGGCCATGAAGATCGCAACCCGGTTCGGTGGTTCAGAGGGGTCCAGAATACTGTCGGTGTCGGAACAGTCCCCAAACCGGCCATCTTGCAATTGGTACAGTGACTCGGTCTCACCGGTGGATTCGCCGTCAGAATAGGCGACCGTCTCATCATCGGACACCGGTTCATACTCCGCACCATTGATGAATCCTATGAACGCACGCTTCATGGCGGGCTGAACCCGGGCAGGGCTTGCACGCTGAGCCGTCTCGACGAGGTCGGTGCAGATGTCCGGCTCAGGGCCCGGTTCGCCCATCTTGCCGATGAAGACGTGAATTCCTCCAAAGGGGACCCGATACCCGTACTCGATTGAGCCGTCCTCGGGGCCCCAGCTTGCGTCATCGATGTAGAGCTTCCCACGATGACTCTGAGTCATCTGGCCCATGGCGTATCCTTTGAGGCCTTCGAAGTTTCCCTTTAAGAACCCGAAACCATCATGTGATAACCCCACGGTGGGCGCCAACTGTCGTGGAATTAACACGTCAGATGTCCTAGTGAGAGGAATTAGTCGTGGAGCCATCGAAACGAGATTAGCTTAAAGGGGTTAAACCGGACAAAGGACACGAGGAGTTTATACTGGTTCGGCCCCTTGCGATGAAGGTAAAAGCCTACGATCCAGTTGTGGTGGAATTGATGGGGTCTTGATGATCAGGGAGCGAATCCGCTTTGCCTGATCCTCGAGTTGTTGTTTCATGTCCCTGAACTGCCGTTGAGTCGTCCCTTTATATACACAGGTTGACGCCCGGCGGTTTACAGAATCCCGAGGCCGGCTCATACATGTGTCCGGCTCTGTTTCTACCTTTCCCTATCTTACAACACAAGTTACATATCTCATGGCGGTTTATGTCTACGGGCCCTAATGCGCCTTTGGGCTTTGGGCCTTCACGTCTCTGTAGTAAAGTGCCATACTCCTTGCCTTCATGGGCTTCAATACGGATGACTCCTAATGAGTGTAACCCGGCCCCTCCTATGCGGTTTATACTCAGTAGTTATATCCCCAACATTGGAATCAAGACGCAAAGCGCGAAAGCCGGGCAGAGGATTCTCGTCAGCCGGAGATGTATCTTGGCAATAGAACCATGTTTGGTTCCAGTCTTTGGGGTGACTTGGTGGATTGGCATAGGGAAAAATGACGTCTCTCTGACGTTGGATGGAGACACGACCAAGTTCCAAACTTTGTCCATTAGCACATTCATTTTGGCGGTTCAAGTAGAATAACTCTCTAAAAAGTAGTAAGTTGGGTTCTTCTCCAAGATATACCTCACTGAACACTTGGAAATTGCAAATGTTAGACACGGAATTGGGTCCGATGTCTTAAGGATGGATATCAAAGAAGTGTAGGACATCCCTAAAGAATTTTGAGTCGGGTGGTTAGAAACCCCGGTTCATATGATCAGTAAAGACGATAACCTCCCCCACTTTGGGCTAATGCTTTTCCTCTGTTTGATCAGGAGCATGATAGGACATAACTTCCTTCTTGGGAAGATAGCCAGTCTTCACAAAGTCGTCAAGTGTGCTGTCTGTGATGATGGATTTGACCCAGTTGGACGAAGTGGGCGGCTTAGGCGGCATTATGATGAAAGCCTAAGAAAGAGTAAAATTTCTGGTTCAATTTAAGCCGGAGGGAAACATTACAGTACATATTCAAGATGGCGGCTTACAAAGGGGCCTAATGGTATATGACTAACTACGTCAGGTTATTTAAATCGTCGTGGGCAGACAGGTTATTTAAGCCACCATGAGTAATTGACATTATCTATTGAGCATTGCAATTTGATCTGGTGGTTTGAACCGCCATGGCTATGTGGATCTAACAAGTGCAGTTTTTTGACTAAGTATTGCACAAACAAGTTTCACAGGCTGTGGCAATTATTTTGGATCAACTGATGTTCAAGAAAAGAAAATATTCTAGACCTAAAAGCTGGTACAGATGAGTTCATCAGTCCTAATGAGGCCTCTTTATAGGAGAAAGAGGTCTGCTAGTATCAAAAATGGACGCGAAACAGCTACCGCATGGATTCTATACTCTTTTTGGATCAAACAAGGTTGCAGTAAAGAAACTACAAGGAAACCATGAAGAACAGCGAAGAACACAGAGGAACTCGCAAACCCTAATGCGGATCTAGAGGTGCGGAAAGACGAAGACTTACAGCTGTAGGTCTACTGCGGAGGGGCGCCGCCGTTCTCTGGTTCAACTCAGGTCGATGCAGTGGTCGAGGTCGAGGAAGACGAGGTGCGGCGGCGGTGGCGGAGCTCCAGTGGCAGTAGGGTTGTGGGAGAAAGGAGATGAAGGAAAGGGGAGAATGAGGAAGACCTGGTTGTGCCTATTTATAGGGAAAGACTGGTAAGCGGGCGTGAAAAAAGAGGAGGCCGAAAAAATGATTATCCAACTACTGAGATGCCTCGATTTTTGGGATGGTCATAAAGATAAGGATCCATTGAGATATATTGGACAAAGCATAAGTTAATGGCAGATGATGTCATGGTGGGTTATCCCAAGCTCGGAGGATGACGTCATGGTGGGTTATAAAATTTCTGCACGGACCAGAGCTGAAGATTTTTTTAAGTATCGAAGATTGACATGAACCAATTCGAATCAATCTGGGGCCTGATGTTGGGGATATAACTATTAGGTGTGACCCGCCCAGGAGGGGCCGGTTACACCTATGGCGAGTCAAGACATGAAGCCCAATACGACACTTGAAGATGGCGGTTCAGTTAAAGGCCTAAGCCCAAAGGCGATTCAAGGACCATAGAGATAAACTGCCATATGTATGTAACTTGTATTGTAAGGCGAGAATAGAGAGAGACCGAGCCGGATGCTGTTAATGAGTCGGCAGGGACTCTATGAGCCGCTGGGCGTCGACCTCAGTATATAAAGCGACGACCCGGCGGCGGTTCAGGGCAAGTAACATCAAATCGAGAGCTAGGTCAAGCGGATTCGCTCCCTAGTTATCGAGACATAAGCAATCCCACTCAAAACTGGATCGTAGGCTTTTACCTTCACTGTAAGGGGCCGAACCAGTATAATCCTCGTGTCCTTTGTCCCGATTAACCCATTTAAGCTTCCTAGTTGCGATGGCTCCACGACTAAGTCCTTTCACGAGGACATCTGACGTGACAATTCCACGACACTTCCCATTTATGAACCTGTTGGAGCATATGCAAAAAAATGTAATTGATCATGCCCATGGCAAATCATTTTCATCAATGAGTTGTTCCATAATTTTTTACCATTCGCGGGATTTTTTGCTCATGTTTGATGTTATTTTAGTTCTGTTCAACTAATAGTTAAAACGGCAAGGAGGTGATCAATGTATTTTAGTAACCATGTGTCATCATTTCATTAATGAGGTGATACATAAATGACAACTTTAGTTGTTTTGCCATGGAAAACTTAACATGTGTTGATACGTCATCTTTTACGGTGTATTTTGTCGTGGAAAATAAAATATACTTTTTGCCATGGCAACTTAGTTGTGTTGTTTGCCATGGCAAATTAAGATGTTTTGACAAGGCAATTTGGAGTTCTATTCACACGACAATTCACACTTGCCATGGCAACTTAACATGTGTTGCCATTGGCAACTTAAGTTTGTTTTCACACGTCGACCATGGAAATCAGCAATTATAGCCATATCACAACTTAAGTTTGTTTTTCCACGAAAAATTTAATATTTCTTTTCTCTACACGACACTTTCTAAAAGTTGAATTATTTTTTTTGCTAGGTAAAATTTACTCTTTTTAACCGTGGCAAAGTTAGCATTGCATTTTTATGGTTCGACCATGGCAAATTCATACTTCAAACCATGGGAAATTTATTTTTTAAATGATGGCAAACTTTGTGTTTACACCATGTCACCTTTTTTCTTCTGAACCATGACAAAGCTATTTTTTTACCATGGCAATTTTGTTAGATAGACCACAAAATTAGTTTTTAGCCCATCGCGATGTACTCTTTTTTAACTGTGGACAAAGTTATTTCTATGACCATGGAAAATTCGCCCTTTTTATGTGCCATCGCAATTTTACCTTTTTATTTTTCCATGATAGTTTTACCTTTATATACTTGATAAATTAACCTTTTTTCATACATGGCAAACTTATTACATATACCATGGAAAATTTAGTAATTTACCATGGAAATTTTAGATTATGGACCACAACAAATTTAATAATTGACCATGGCAAATTTAGTTAATGACCTGCAGCAAATTTAGTAATTGAGCATGGCAAAATTAGTTTACGGACCACGACAATTTTAGTAATAGACCATGGAAAATTTAGTTTATGGATCACGACAAATTTAAGTAGTTGACCAAGGAAAATTTACTTTTGTATCATGGCAAATTTAGTTATTGACCTTCTGTAAATTTAGAAATTGACCATGGCAAGAAAGATTTAAAGATCATAATAAAAATTATGACATGTGCTTGCCATGGCAAAAAAATTGCCCTTTTCCCATACAATTGCCATTTTCTTAGAGAACAAATTTCCAAACTTACCATGTGTACATGGAAAAATTCCTATATTCATATAATTTGACATTTTTTCAAAGATAATTTTTTTTCACAGATAATTTTTTTGCCACTTTTGCCATGAGCCAGTAACAAATCCCAAAAGGCTGTCATGTGTTGTTAGACCATGGTAGTCTTGTACTCCCTCCGTTCCTAAATGTAAGTCTTTTTAGACATTTCAAATGGACTACAAGATACGGATGTATGTAGACATATTTTAGAGTGTAGATTCACTCATTTTACTTGGTACGTAGTCACTGGTTGAAATATCTAAGAAGACTTATATTTGGGAACGGAGGGAGTAGATTTTAGGTACCATGGAAAATTTAATTCCTATTCCATGGCAATTTTGATAGTTAGACCATAGAAATATTTTGACTTAAAAACACTTCTTCGAACTGTTTTGGTCATGTCAATTTTTATTAGGTTTTTCATGGCGTTTTTATACATATCATTTTGTAAAATAATTTCTCTATACACTATCAAAGTTTGTTAACGTGGCAATTTCCCCCCTACCCATATCAAAAAAAATGTTGGCACGTGTCTACTATACGGTAACTATCTTGATTTTATTTTTTATCCACACACGCTTTGTGTGTGTTTTAAAATCAAGATTATGTTGTACTCGTACTATATTTTTTGCAACTAATTTCATCACCTAACGTGTAAAAAAATGTGACAAGACATGTTGAATTTGTTGGCTATGTGGTAGCTTCATTTAAAATAGGATGGTGAATTTGATTGCCTTTTAGTCATTTTAAGTCGGATGCAAAATAGAAAATAGTTTCTTCAAAAGGCCTTTTTCCTCTAGAGCTAAAACTGGGCTTTTTTGGCCAGATTATATGGTTGTTTGTGTATGGTTTTTTGAACATTTTCTTTTGCAAATTTTCCTTAATTTTTGTCTAAATTGGCTAGGAGGCCCACAAAGGGCCTTGTTGGCGTCAGCGTTCGGGCTGGCGAGTTGTTCAATTAAACAAAAACATTTAATCTGGAGGAACGATCATACCGAACGTTTCATTCGGTCTGGGAACTCCCCAAACCGAACATTCGGGCGTTATCGGCGTCAAAAGGGAAAAGGTCCATCTTTTTTTTGAGAAAAACATCCAAATCTATTATCAAAATTCATCGAAATTACAAAGCATCTCAAACATAATAAAAATTACATCGAGATTACCAAACCATCGAACGACCACTACCGCGGCCAGAATGAGTTGCCGACACACCACTGTCATCGCTACCTATCGGGGCCATGAAGGAGAGTCCCTCACGCGCCGCTGTCCATAATAGCCGGAAAGTCTTCATCCGTAAAACTAGACAATTATGAGCGCCAACTTTAGTTGTATGGCTAATACCCCGAAGTAGATGCCACATATGTGAAAGCCAGCGTGAAGTAAATAATACAAATACCTTTAGGAGAAATTAAGTAGATTTCTTTAGTCGAATTTGATAATATTACGGAAACATGAAAACAAGCAGCACTTTTTAGTATTGTTTTAATTACAGAATTTCAAACATCAATTTTTTTTTCTAGTAAAATCAATGTACTCTAGAATGTTACCATTTTTACGCAATTATTTTTATTTATTTATTTTCTAAATTATTTCCCTTTTCATTATATTTTTTCTTCAAATTTTTAATGTTCAAAACTATAAGTGTTCACTATTAGAAGCGAAGGATGTTTATTCTATGAAACAATTAGGCACACTAAGCATGGTACCAACATCTGATAATGAGGTTCAACATAATAGGACTAGATTTCATAATTATAAAATGCAGCAATTGCTAACATAATTTGGACAGACTTAAGATCGCTCCGGTGAGAAAATCTCGTCGTAGTCAACTCCTTGAACTTGTCGAAAACTTTTTGCGACAAGTCGAGCTTTGTAGACAGTAACATTACCATCAGCGTCAGTCTTCTTCTTGAAGATTCACCGAAGTCCACACTTTGTTCTCATACATGGATCCTATCTCAGATTTCATGGCCTCAAGCCATTATGGGAATCTGAGCTCATCATAGCTTCTTCATATTTCGTACGTTCGCATGGTCTAGTAACATGACTTCCAAAACAGGATTATCATACCACTCTGGTGCGGATCATTCTCTGGTTGACCTACTTGGTTAGGTAGTAACTTGATCTGAAGTTTCATGATCATCATCATTAGCTTCCTCTCTAGTTGGTGTAGGCATCACAGGAACGGTTTTTTGTGATGAGCTACTTTCCAATTCGAGAGAAGGTACAATTACCTCATCAAGTTCTACTTTCCTCCCACTCACTTCTTTCGAGAGAAACTCCTTCTCTAGAAATGTTCCATTCTTGGCAACAAAGATCTTGCGTTCGGGTATGTGGTAGAAGGTGTACCCACTTGTTTCCTTAGGGTATCCTATGAAGACGCGCTTCTCTGATTTGGGTTTGAGCTTATCAGGTTGAAGCCTTTTGACGTAATTATCGCAACCCCAAACTTTAAGAAACGACAACTTAGGTTTCTTGCCAAACCACAGTTCATATGGTGTTGTCTCAACGGATTTAGATGGTGCCCTATTTAACATGAATGCAGTTGTCTCTAATGCATAACCCCAAAACGATAGTGGTAAATCGGTAAGAGACATCATAGATCGCAAAATATCTAATAAAGTACGGTGATGATGTTCGGACACACCATTACGCTGTGGTGTTCCAGGTGGCGTGAGTTGTGAAACTATTCCACATTGTTTTAAATGAAGGCCAAACTCGTAACTCAAATATTCGCCTCCGTGATCAGATCGTAGAAACATTATTTTCTTGTTATGATGATTCTCCACTTCACTCTGAAATTCTTTTTAACTTTTCAAATGTTTCAGACTTATGTTTCATTAAGTAGATATACCCATATCTGCTTAAATCATCTGTGAAGGTCAGAAAATAACGATAACCGCCGCATGCCTCAACACTCATCGGACAACATACATCGGTATGTATTATTTCCAATAAGTCATTGGCTCGCTCCATTGTTCTGGAGAACGGAGTTTTAGTCATCTTCCCCATGAGGCACGATTCACAAGTATCAAATGATTCATAATCAAGTGGTTCCAAAAGTCCATGTGCATGGAGTTTCTTCATGTGCTTTACACCAATATGACCTAAACGACAGTGCCACAAATATGTTGCACTATCATTATCAACTTTGTATATTTTGGCATCAATATTATGAATATGTGTATCACCACAATCGAGATTCAACAGAAATAGACCACTCTTCAAGGGTGCATGACCATAAAAGATATTACTCATATAAATAGAACAACCATTATTCTCTGATTTAAATGAATAACCGTCTCGCACTAAATAAGATCCAGATATAATGTTCATGCTCAACGCTGGCACCAAATAACAATTATTCAGGTCTAAAACTAATCCCGAAGGTAGATGTAGAGGTAGCGTGCCGATGGCGATCACATCGACCTTGGAACCATTCCCGACGCGCATTATCACATCATCCTTAGCCAATCTTTGTTTAATCTGTAGCTCCTGTTCTGAGTTACAAATACGAGCAACTGAACCACTATCGAATACCTAGGCGATACTACGAGCATTAGTAAGGTACACATCAATAACATGTATATCAAATATACCTTTGTTCACTTTGCCATCCTTCTTATCCGCCAAATACTTGGGGCAGTTCCGCTTCCAGTGACCAGTCCCTTTGTAGTAGAAGCACTCAGTTTCAGGCTTCGGTCCAGCTTTGGGCTTCTTCCCGGGAGTGGCAACTTGCTTGCCATTCTTCTTGAAGTTCCCTTTTTTCCCTTGCCCTTTTTCTTGAAACTAGTGGTCTTGTTAACCATCAACACTTGATGCTCCTTCCTGATTTCTACCTTCGCAGCTTTGAGCATTGCAAAGAGCTCGGGAATTTTCTTCTCCATCCCTTGCATATTATAGTTCATCACGAAGCCTTTGTAGCTTGGTGGCAGTGATTGGAGAACTCTGTTAATAACACTATCATCTACAAGATTAACTCCTAGCTGAGTCAAGTGATTATGATATCCAGACATTCTGAGTATGTGTTCACTGACAGAACTATTCTCCCGCATCTTGCAACTATAGAACTTCTTGGAGACTTCATATCTCTCCACTCGGGCATTTGCTTAAAATATTAACTTCAACTCTTGGAACATCTCATATGCTCCATGATGTTCAAAACATCTTTGAAGTCCTGATGCTAAGCCGTAAAGCATGGCACACTGAACTATCGAGTAGCCATCGGATCGAGCTTGCCAGACGTTCAAAACATCAGCATTTGCTCCTGCAGCAGGCCTTTCACCTAGCAGTGCATCAAAGACATAATTTTTCTGTGCAATAATGAGGATAATCCTCAAGTTACGGACCGAGTCTGTGTAGTTGCTACCATCATATTTCAACTTAGCTTTGTCTAGGAACACATTAAAATTCAGGGGAACGGTAGCACAGGCCATTGATCTACAACATAGATATGCAAATACTATCAGGACTAAGTTCATGATAAGTTAAGTTCAATTAATCAAATTACTTAAGAACTCCCACTTAGATAGACATCCCTCAAGTCATCTAAATGATACGTGATCCAAATCAACTAACCCATGTATGATCATCATGTGAGATGGGGTAGTTATCAATGGTGAACATCTCTATGTTGATCATATCTACTATATGATTCACGTTCGACCTTTTGGTCTCCAGTGTTCCGAGGCCATGTCTGTACATGCTAGGCTCATCAAGTTTAGCCCGAGTATTCCGCATGTGCAGAACTGTCTTGCACCCGTTGTATGTGAACGTAGAGTCTATCACACCCGATCATCACATGGTGTCTCAACATGACGAATTGTCGCAATGGTGCATACTCAGGGAGAACACTTATACCTTGAAATTTTAGTTGAGGGATCATCTTATAATGCTGCCGCCGTACTAAGCAAAATAAGATGCATAAAAGATAAACATCACATGCAATCAAAATATGTGACATGATATGGCCATCATCATCTTATGATTTTGATCTCCATCTCCAAAGCATCGTTATGATCTCCATCGTCACCGGCTCTATACCTTCATCTCCATCGTTGCATCGTGGTTGTCTTGCCAACTATTGCTCTACAACTATCGCTAACGCATAGTGATAAAGTAAAGCAATTACATGGCGTTTGCATTTCATACAATAAAGAGATAACCATAAGGCTCTTGCCGGTTGCCGATAACTCTTACAAAACATGATCATCTCATACAATAACGTATATCACATCATGTCTTGACCATATCACATCACAACATGCCATGCAAAAACAAGTTAGACATCCTCTACTTTGTTGTTGCAAGTTTTACGTGGCTGCTACGGGCTTCTAGCAAGAACCGTTCTTACCTACGCATCAAAACCACGACGGTGATTTACCAAGTTTGTTGTTTTAACCTTCAACAAGGACCGGCCGCAATCAAATTCGATTCAACTAAAGTAGGAGAAACACACACCCGCCAACCACCTTTATGCAAAACTAGTTGCATGTTTGTAGGTGGAACCGGTTTCATGAACGTGGTCTCATGTACGGTTGATCCGGGTCGCTTCATCCAACAATACCGCTGAATCAAAATAAGACATTGGTGGTAAGCAGTATGATGATCACCGCCCACAACTCTTTGTGTTCTACTCTTGCATATTATCTACGCATAGACCTGGCCCATGATGCCACTGATGGGTAATGTAGCATGCGATTTCAAAAAAATTCCTACGCTCACGCAAGATCTATCTAGGAGATGCATAGCAACGAGGGGGAGAGTGTGCCTACGTACCCTCGTAGACCGTAAGTGGAAGTGTTTCACAACGCAGTGGATGTAGTCGAACTTTCTTCATGATCCACCAATCGAGTACCGAACGTACGGCGCCTCCGAGTTATGCACACGTTCAGCTCGGTTACGTCCCTCACCTTCTTGATCCAGCAAGACATCGAGGTAGTAGATGAGTACTGTCAGCACGATGGCATGGTGACGGTGAGAGTGAAGTGATCCACATAGAACTTCGCCTAAGCACTACAAAGATATGACCGTGGGAGTAAACGGTGGAGGGGGCCGCCGCACATGGCTAACAATTGTCTGGGGTGTGCTAGGGGCACCCCCCCCCCCACACACACACACATATATATATAGGTGGAAGGGAGAGGGGAGGCAGCCAGGGTGCGCCCCAAGTAGCATCCGAATCCTACTTGGGGTTTCCCCAAGTGGCACCCCCTGCCTTTTTTGACCGGAGAAGAAAAGGGAAGGAGGAAGAGAGAAGGAAGGGGGGCCGAACCCCCTCTTTTCCTTCTCCCAATCGGCCTCCTGCCATGGGCGGCCCGCCACCCATTGTGGGCTGGTGTGCTCCCCTCTCATGGCCCATATGGCCCATATCTTCCCTTCGGGGTTTCCGGTAACCCCTCCGGCACTCCAATAAATACCCAATATACTTCAGAACACTTCCGGTGTCCGAATACCATCGTCCCATATATCAATATTTACCTCTCAACCATTTCAAGACTCCTCGTCATGTCCATGATCTCATCCAGGACCCCGGACAACATTCGGTCACCAAACCACATAACACATATAATACTATATCGTCATCGAAGGTTAAGCGTGCAGACCCTACGGGTTCGAGAACTATGTACACATGACTGAGACACCTCTCCGGTCAGTAACCAATAGCGGAACTTGGATGCTCATATTGGCTCCTACATATTCTACGAAGATCTTTATCGGTCGAACCGTTATGACAAGATACGTAATTCCCTTTGTCCATCTGTATGGTACTTGGCCAAGATTCGATCGTCAGTATTTTCATACCTAGTTCAATCTCGTTACCGGCAAGTCTCTTTACTCGTTCCATAATACATCATCCTGCAAATAACCCATTAGTCACTTTGCTTGCAAGGCTTCTTATGATGTGTATCACCGAGAGGGCCTAGAGATACCTCTCCGATACTTGGAGTGACAAATCCTAATCTCGATCTATGCCAACTTAACAAACACCTTTGGAGATTCCTGCAGAGCATCTTTATAATCACCCAGTTATGTTGTGACGTTTGATAGCACATAAGGCATTCCTCCGGTATCCGGGAGTTGCATAATCTCATAGTCGAAGGAATATGTATTTGACATGAAGAAAGCAATAGCAATAAAACTGAACGGTCAATATGCTAAGCTAACGGATGGGTCTTGTCCATCACATCATTCTCCTAATGATGTGATCCCGTTATCAAATGACAACTCATGTCCATGGTTAGGAAACCTTAGCCATCTTTGATCAACGAGCTAGTCAAGTAGAGGCTCACTAGGGACACAGTGTTTGTCTATGTATTCACACATGTATTTAGGTTTCTGATAAATACAATTCTAGCATGAATAATAAACATTTACCATGAATAAGGAAATATAAAATAACAACTTTATATTGCCTCTAGGGCATATTTCCTTCAATGCCATCATTCACATTGCATTCAAGATCATATAGATACTACAATTTCATAGACATTGCATTCAACATCGCATTGACATTGCAATTTCCGTCAGTGGAGCTTGCTTTCAACATGACATTAGTGAAATTTAAATTGACCAATAACAAGAAACTGAAAACACGGTTCAATTTGTTGGCTTATGCTATGCATTTTAAAGAAGAGATAGCATGAACATGGGTAACCTAGTGAGAATTGCGTTGAAAAGGTGTTGGTGACACAATATTGCCTCTACATAGGAGATGCCATGCCACAAGAGTTTGGCTCAAACAATAGCATGTACCACTAGTAGTTCTAAGTCCAAAATGTATCCCTACTCATGCATATTATTATTATTATTGGCAAGAAATTCGCGCATAATATTGGACACAAACTCAACATCTGCAACAAAAAATCATGATTTTCTATCCACTTCCTTGAATTTTTGAAAAGAAGATCGACTTTATTGACAATAAGAAGGATGTTTATTTCTAACACTGCATTAAGATGCTAAAAACTTATGATGTTGCTTATGAAAGTTACAAATTGTCATTGAAAGAATGGTAACTCGTAAAAGAGCTTTTGGGGGTCATGCTCGAGGTTCGAAAAAAATATTTTTTTCTAAGATTCCAAAACATTCACACATGTACATAACCAAGTGTTATGGGCCGATTATAAGTTACACGCAAAGATTTAGACACCTGTGTCCTGCACAAAAATAAACAATTTTGTGTTTTGGAAAAAAACGTAGTAGGTGCTAATTTCCATTAATGAAGAAAGATGGTTTAAGTTTATAGTGAGAAAAAGGTTAAATGAAAGGCCAATGCTAGGGCTTGGCAAATACAACCATCGTTTTGACCTTCCCAATCTTTTTTTTGGAAAAAGATCTGGAAATATTATAAAGGTTCAAAGAAGCACATAACACCTCAAACATAATAAAATTAAAACCAAGGATTTTGCACCATCGAACGACCACTGCCGCTATCAGAACGAGTCGTTCATGCGCTTTCTTACCGGAGTCGGCTTAACTTTGTCGACGACTGCGAGAAGTCTTCATGCACGTGCCCCCAAGGACCGGTACCCCAGAGCCACAGTCGTCGTCATTGAACTCTTGGATGGATCTGAAGTGCCTAACACGAAATGTCGTCGTTACACACGCACAATGAGAAACTATAACCTCCCACCATAAGGACTAGAAGACCAGCTCGATGATGAAGCGGTGCCATCCCCCTGAACGCCTCCCCTGCACAAAAAAATCTAACCTAAACAACTAACCGAAGTTGAGGCACCGGGATCCTCTCACAACCACCGAGTGCCTGAGCGGTAGACAGAGGGGAGGTGGATCTAGGCTAGTCCGCGAAGTTTGGGGGATGAGTGCCCTAGCCGCCGTTGTCACGAGAGTGGGGGGAAAGCCCTAACCAGGGACACATCGATTCAGAGCCTGTGCTCATATACTCCCGCTTGTGAATAGTAAAATCAGTAAAAATAGCAAAATCAGAAAATCTAAAATTCTGTGGCATCCAAGATGCTCGGGTATGCAGTGTGCATGCAAAAATTGGTGATGTCGGAGGTCAAAGAAAAAATAACAAAAATCAGGCCTATGAGAATGTTTGAAAAAAATGCATTGTTCGGAGCTGATTTTTTCTTTGTGTAGGGCACCTCTGATTTAACCCTAAAATTTTGCACGCTCCTAGTGCACTCAAGCTCAAGCATCTTCTATGAAAAAATAATTTCAATAATTTTAAATTTTTACTGTTTTGAATTTACTATTCACCAGTTGCATGGCAGATGAGCCCACACTCAGACTTGAATTATCGCCTAACCAGTGCCTTCTCAATCTTGTTTTTCTTTATGGTAGACCAAAAAGTAGAGTTTCGAGGGGAAATTCTTTTTTTGCAGGGGAGTTTCGAGGAGAACTTTGCAGATATACAGCTCGTCCTAACATCTATATCCAAGATTTTGCTCAAAAACTGTTTATAAATTTCTTGAGCCAACCTTTTTTTCTTTGAAACTAAAGAATAAAGAAAGACACATGATAGAGGTGATAGAGGTGACATCATCTATAGCGCATGCAGGGAGCTCCGCACATGCAATAATGCCCTTGAGGCAGAGCTAGCGGCGTGCAGAGAAGGCCTAGAGTTGGCCTTGTATCGGACGAACCTACCGATCGTGATCGAGATGGATAGCACGGAGGCGGTGGCCATGCTTACAGGACGTCAGCGGGATAGGTCGGTTCATCGTGCACTAGTAGAGGAGATTCGCAGCATGGCTAGTCTCGCTACTAGGGAGATCTCTTTTATTCACTGTAACTGTTCTCAGAACATTGTTAGTCATGAGCTGGCCGCCTATGGCCGCAGCACCCTGCGTACAGCAGTATGGCTTGCTGCCGATATGAACTTTGTTGTAAACCTAGTTGCGGCTGAAAAGCTCCCATGAGCTTAATGGAGATTTCTTTTCACCCCGCAAAAAAAAAAAAAGAGAAAGACACATGCTTTGGGCCGCCATTGATCCTCCCTGGAAAGAAACAAACGGATCCAGCGGCGCCGCCCTGGCTCTCACATGCGCGAGCACGTCGGCGATGTAGCAAACTCTAACGTGAAAGTCAAACTCATATCCAAACACATATATACCGCGGGCGACAAACCAAACCGCCCATAACTCCATCGGATTCCACCCAGCCCGCAGCTAGACCTGCCGGAGAGTGCTGGTGGCCGGTGGCCCGATCAGATAAGAAATTTAGTTGACCATGCATGCATGCAGCTGCACGCACGCGCAGTCCATGCCTAGCCAGAGCACACAACAGTACTAAAAGTTCCAGCCAGTCTCCTGTCCACACATCAAAGTCAAGCCCCCAACAACTTGATAGCAACACTATCGCTGGGGGCCGCCACAGAAGTCAAAGCGAGCCGCAGTAGCGGCCTAGCGGGACATCTCCATGGCACGGGGCCTGCTGATAGAAAGTGTGTATAGTACTAGTACGATCTCTAGGATATGCGTGCATTGTGAATTTGTTTTTTTTTTCAAAAAGGGTGATCCCGGCCTCTGCATCAGAGCGATGCATATGATCACATTTATTAAAAAGCAAATAAGTTCAACATAGGTCTTGAAGTCTCAAACGAACGAACCAAAAAAGCTCACAAAGAGCAGAAGGATAAAAGTAAAGCCACAACCGGCTGGCAAAAAAAAGATAGGAAAACTAATTGTCTATCTTATTACATGACCGCCATCCAAACCGATTGAAAATAGCCCGAGCTACCGTCTTCCATCGGATAGATCCAGTAACCAAACGCTTCCTGGCCTCCGTCGGAGTGAGTAGCAACCACATACGGATCAACGCAGTGGCTTGGAAGATAACCTGCAAAAAATGAGCATTTGTTGTTCTGTTAAAAACCAAATCATTTCTGCAGTTTCAGACTGCCCGTAGTAAAGCACATACTCCTACACGAATGTGTCTCGCTGTTTCGGAATCTATCCCGTCAAGCCATGTCCCAAATAACGTGTTGATATTATTCGGAGGATGTTGGGGATACAACTACTGAGTGTAAACCGCCGAGGAGGGGTCGGTTCACCCTTAACTACATTGAAGCCCATGAAGACCAGGAAGATGGTGCTTTACTAATGAAGCTTAGAGGCCTGAAGCCCAAAGGCGGATTAGGGCCCATAATTGTAAACCGCCATAGTTGTATAACTTGTATTGTAAGTTAGGAAGGCAGAGACCGAGCCGGACACTTGTATGAGTCGGCCTTGGCATCTGTAAACCGGTCGGGCGTCAACCTGTGTATATAAAGGGACGACCCGGCAACGGTTCAGGGACAAGAAACAACAACTCGAAAGCTAGGCATAGCGTGTTTGCTCCCTGGTAATCGAAACCCCAATAATTCCATCACAACTAGACGTAGGCTTTTACCTTCTTCGTAAGGGGCCGAACTAGTATAAAACTCTCGTGTCCTTTGTCCGGTTTAACCCCTTCAAGCTAACCCGTCGCGGTGGCTCCACGACTAATTCCTTTCACGAGGACATCTGACGTGATATTTCCAAGACAGTTGGCGCCCACCGTGGGGCTATCGCACGATGGTTTCGAATTCTTGAAGGGCAACTTTGAAGGACTCAAAGGGTACGCAGTTGGCCGGATGACCAAGAGTCGTCGCGGCAAGCTCTACATCGACGACGCAGGCTGGGGCTCCGACGCCGGCTCAATCGAGTACGGGTACCGGGTCCCCTTCGGAGGAATTCACGTCATCATCGGCAAGATCGGCGAACCGGGCCCTGAGCCGGACATCTGCACCGACCTCGTTGAGATGGCTCAGCGTGCAAATCCCGCCCGGATTTAGCCCGCCATGAAGCGTGCGTTCATAGGATGTATCCATGGGATCGGATCTAAACCGGTGTCCGAAGGTGAGACGACCGTTTATTCCGATGGCGAGTCATCCACCGGCGAAACCGAGTCACTGTACCAAGTTCATGACGGTGTGTTCGAAGGGTATTCCGATGGCACTAGTATTCCGGAATTTCTTGAACCGCCAAACCGTGTCGCAATCTTCATGGCCGGTACACAGCCAACCTTGCAAAATTCTACTGCGGCGGCATTGGGTTCCGGACCAGCAGCTGGGGCAGGAGGCCCCGCGCGCCGGCAGGCTCAAGTTTTGTCCGGTTTGTTGGACGCCTGGATGACGTTATTGGCCACAACAGTTACCCCGGAGACTCAAGATCGGCATAACGCAGAGGTCACTAAGCTACGGGATCAAATAACACAGGCCAAGGAGGACTTGGCGGCTGAGGAGACCAGGATGGCTGAGGAACGGGCCGCTTTAGATGCCCAGGCGCAGAGGATTCAGGCCGAGAATTATCGACTTTTGCTGGATCAAAACGCCTCGAATGAAGTATTGAGGAGGAGACATCAGTCTCGCTTGCCGGCGGATTATAATGCAATGAACCTCTTCAGTACGCCAGGGGCAGGAACCAGCAACCCGGTAGCAGTAAACTGGACTATCGTGCCGAGGACCGGAGCGCCGGATCAAACTCAGGTGATGGGTCCGCCCCGACGAACAGACAACCCGCCGCGATATACAACACCCCCACCGGGTCACTTCTCTACCCCTTTGGATAACATGATAGCAGCGGCATCCCAGCTGGCAACTATTCTGATGGAGGGTGAATTGCCAGCGGCTGTTGAGACACGGCGGGCCAGGGATCTTCTTCAGACTGCTATGGTGCAGCAGCATGCTTACTAATATAGCCGAGACAGAATTCACACGACCCCCCGTCCGAGCAAAAGCTATAGCATGCACATAGATGAACCGGAGGTGTCCAGCAGTGTGCGGCGCCGTAATGTCCCTCAAGGAACCAATCCGGCGCGCGGTGAAGTAAATGCTCATGACGTGGTGGATAATGGCAGAGCATGAAGGGAGGCCGCTTTAGTAGCACAATATGCGGGTCGTTATCAACCCGCCCCGGTTCAGCCAGCAGTGTCAGTAGACCGATGCACCGGGCTTGCCTTCAGTTCCTGGGGAGTGACGTGTCTCATTCCGGCTCTCCGTAATGTGCGACTGCCCAAGGATTTCAAGGGTCCATGTAAGGTGCCTAATTATACCGCCGATCAACCACCTGAGGCGTGGGTTGAAATTTATGAGATGGCGATGGAGATGCTAGATGTGGATGAAGCGGCTTGTGCAAAATACTTCACAATGATGTTGGAAGGGATGGCCCGTACATGGTTGAAGAACCTGCCAGCTAAATCCATCGAGTCATGGGACCAATTGAAGGCCCGGTTTATAGCAAATTTCAAGGATACATGCAAAAAACCTATGTCCATTGTGGATCTGGATGCGTGTGTTCAAGGAGAGAACGAGTCAACAACTCATTGGGTGCGTCGGGTTTCAGAAGTTTTGCATTCGTCGGACCGGATTAATGTTGGCCAAGCAATCATAACACTGGAGAGTAACTGCCGGTTTAAGTCATTAAAGATGAAGTTGGGATGGCTCAAGCGTCACTACAACGACATGGGAACCCTTATGGCAGCCTTGGTCAAATATGCCGATTCTGATAATACCAAGGATCCCGATTCTGATGAGGAGAAACCGGAGAAGGGAAAGAAGAACGACGGTGCAAAGGGACAGCAGCACAACCAAGGGGGCCATGGGAATAATGGTAAGTGCAAAGCAGATAATTCAGATTTTGTGGCTAACACTAATATGCAGCGTCATAAAGGTAAACCGCCCCAGCACGGTGGCGGTATGAATCTGGAACGACTGTTAAACCAGCCCTGCCCAAAGCATGGGACCAAGGAGGCTCCAGCAACACATCTTTGGAAGGATTGTTTCATCATGAAGGAGTTCAAAAACTCTGATCTCTTCCGGTATGATCAGGGTCCGTCAGGCGGTTCAGGTCTAGGTTTTCATGGTGGCGGCGGTTCAAACTCTGGATTTCAGAATAATCAGGGCAACCAGAACAATCAAGGTGGCAATAGCCAACAGAATAATCAGGGGAATCATCAGCAATCAGGTTTTCAAAGTCACCCAAAGCAGTTGAATGGTGGGCAGTATCATGTGTTCACTACTAGCTTGTGCAAGCGTGATCAGAAGCTTCACAAGAGGGCAGTTAATGCTGTTGAATCGGCAGTACCACGTTACTTGCGGTGGTCTGAGCAGCCCATTGTGTGGAGCAGAGAGGATAATCCGCCCCGAGTTGATAATCCGGGTCACCTGGCTTTAGTGGTGGCACCTTAGGTGGTAGGATATAAGTTTACCAAAGTACTGATGGACGGAGGGAGCAGTATCAACATCCTGTACTATGAGACCTTCCGTCGCATGGGGTTGACAGAAAATAGTCTTAAACCGTCGAACACTGTTTTTCATGGTGTAGTACCGGGTAAATCGGCATATCCTATTGGCAAGATCGCTTTGGAGGTTGTGTTTGGGGATGAGCACGATTCCAGGTCTGAAACATTGACCTTTGAAGTGGTGAAAATCCAGAGCCCGTATCGTGCACTGTTTGGACGGCCGGCTTATGCAAAGTTCATGGCGAGGCCCTGTTATATTTATTTGCAGCTCAAGATGCTGGGTCATAAGGGGACCATCACAGTCCATGGAAGTCGTAAGATCGCTTTGGATTGCCAGGAAGGTGATGCGGCCTATGCTGAATCAGTTTGTGCTACAGAGGAGTTGAAGTTCTATAAGGACAATGTTGATCCAGTAGACATGACCCCTCTGAAGAAGCCCACCACTGAGCATGACCCGACCCTGAAGTTCAAACCGGCAGATGAAACTAAACTTGTTGATTTTGTTCCCGGTGATTCATCCAAGCAGTTTAGCATCAGCACCAATCTGGATTCGAAATAGGAAAGCACGCTCATCGAGTTCATCCGTGATAACCGGGACATTTTTGCATGGAAACCTTCTGACATGCCAGGTGTACCGAGGGAACTCGCTGAGCACACTCTCAATATTGATCCCAAGTTTAAACCTGTCAAGCAGTTTCTTCGCTGCTTTAACGAGGAAAGACGCAAAGCAATCGGTGAGGAAGTAGCCGGCTATTGGCTGCTGGTTTTATCATCGAAGTGTTTCACCCTGAGTGGTTGGCTAATCCGGTGCTAGTCCTTCAGAAAAACGGCACTTGGCGCATGTGTGTGGACTACACAGATTTGAACAAGGCTTGTCCGGCAGATCCTTTTGCTCTCCCGCGTATTGATCAGATTATTGATGCGACGACGGGTTGTGAGCGTTTGAGTTTCTTGGATGCTTATTTAGGTTATCATCTGATCAAAATGGCAGTTAAGGACCAGGAGAAGACAACCTTCATCACTCCCTTTGGAGCCTTCTGCTATGTTTCTATGCCCTTTGGGCTCAAGAGTGCACACGCAACTTATCAGCGCTGTGTGCAGAATTGTCTTCACACTCAGATTGGGCGCAATGTTCATGCATATGTGGATGACATTGTAGTAAAATCCAGGAAGGAGACATTGATAGATGATCTCAAGGAGACCTTTGACAATCTTTGGGTTTATCAAATGATGGTTAATCCGGACAAGTGTGTTTTTGGTGTTCCGGCAGGCAAGCTTCTAGGCTTTCTGGTGTCCAACCGCGACATTGAAGCTAATCCGGAAAAGATCAAGGCGATTACATCTTTGGCTAAATCGGCGTGTATTAATGATGTTCAGCGCCTGGCAGGTCGAATTGCAGCTCTAAGCCGGTTTATTAGCCGCTTGGGAGAGAAGGCGATCCCTCTATATCAGATGTTGAAGAAAACAGACACTTTTGTCTGGAGTGATGCGGCTGATGCAGCGTTTGAAGACTTGAAGCGGCAATTGGCTGAACCGCCGGTCCTTGCTGCTCCAGTTGACAAGGAGCCCTTGTCATTGTACGTGGCTGCTAATGCCCGTGTTGTTAGTGTGGCAATTGTGGTTGAGCGCAAGGAGGCTGGAAAGGAAAATGATCGGTTTACTATATCAGTGAAGTGCTTATCGAGTCAAAACAACGATATCCGCATTGGCAGAGAGCTGGTATATGGGGTTTTTATGGCGAGTCAGAAGCTCAAACAATACTTTCAAGGCCATCCCATCACGGTGGTCAGCTCTGCTCCCTTGAGCGATATAATTCAGAACCGGGAAGCAACTGGCCGGGTTGCAAAGTGGGCAATTGAGCTTGGTCCACATGGATTGAAGTATATGCCTTGAACGGCCATCAAATCTCAGGCACTTGTTGACTTCATCAATGATTGGACCGAGTTACAGGCACCAGAGGACAAACCAGATAACACATACTGGACTATTCGCTTTGGTGGATCCATGCAATTGGAGGGCTCGGGGGCTGGAGTTGTCCTTACTTCCCCTCGAGGTGATAAAATTCGTTATGTTCTCCGCTTAATGTTTCCTTGTACTAACAATGCAGCTGAGTATGAAGCATTACTCCACGGTCTCCGTGTAGCCTAGGAAATGAATTTAAGCCGAGTATGATGCTTTGGAGATTCTGATCTGGTGGCCCAGCAAGTTTCTGGCACTTGGGATTCTAAGGATCCACTCATGGCGGCTTACATACGTGAGGTGGATATTGTGGCGGGTCACTTTAAAGGTTATCAGGTTGAGCACATTGACCGGGGCAAAAATGAAGCAGCAGATGCTTTAAGCCGGCTTGGATCTTAGCGTAAACCGGTACCACCTAATACCTTTTTAGATATCTTGCATAACCCGTCTGTTAAATTGCCTACAGAGGAGGATTTAGCTGTTCTTGATCCGGAGGCCCAATTGATAGCCGCTTTACATGTAATTCCAGATTGGATTGTTCCATATTTGGCGTATATGAACCGGGGCGAGCTACCAGACGATGAGGTCCTAGCCAGACAGATAGTCCGGCGATCAAAATCCATGGTTATTCATAATGGCGAGTTACACCACTGCAGCGTTTCAGGCGTATTCCAGCATTGTGTTTCTCCTGAAGAAGGCCAAGAGATTCTACGGGAAATCCATGAAGGGGATTGTGGTCACCATGCCGGTTCAAAGTCCCTGGTGGCTAAAGCTTTTCGTCATGGGTTCTATTGGTTGACAGCTCATGCTGATGCTGAGGATCTGGTAAAGCAGTGTGACGCTTGTCAGAAGTTTTCACGCCGAGCTCATGTTCCGGCTCAAGAGCTATGGATGATTCCCATAATTTGACCGTTTGCTACCTGGGGGCTTGATATGGTGGGACCTTTTAAGCGCTCCAAGGATAAAAATACCCACCTGTTGGTGGCGGTTGACAAGTTCACTAAATGGGTTGAAGCGGAGCCCGTAAGCAAATGTGACGCAGCTACGGCGGTTCAATTTCTCAAGAAGATTATATTCTGCTTTGGCTTTCCACATAGCATCATCACGGATAATGGCACAAATCTTTCTAAAGGTGAGATGGAGGACTTCTATCAGAGAGAGCACATCTGGCTGGATATAGCATCCGTGGCGCACCCCCAGTCCAATGGTCAAGCTGAGAGAGCCAATCAAGAAATCTTGAAGGGTATCAAGCCCCGGCTCATGGTTCCTTTAAAGCGGACGCCGGGTTGTTGGGTGGAAGAATTACCTTCTGTGTTATGGAGCATCAACACCACCCCCAACAGATCAATGGGTTACACACCTTTCTTCATGGTTTACGGGGCAGAGGCGGTCCTCCCAAGTGATATTCGTCATGATTCACCCCGGGTTGCCAATTATGTTGAAGCGGACAATGAGCAAGCACGCCAGGAGGCGTTGGACCTGTTAGATGAAAAACGGGACATGGCTTTGGCTCATTCGGTGGTTTATCAGCAAGACCTGCGGCGTTATCACAGCCGCCGGGTTAAAACAAGAACCTTTCAAGAAGGCGACTTGGTGCTCCAGCTCATCCATGATCAGACCAATATGCATAAGTTATCCCCACCTTGGGAAGGGCCCTTTGTGGTCAGCAAGAATCTACACAACGGATCATACTACCTCATTGACGTTCGAGACAACTCACGCAGTTCTGAGGAGGAGACCCGGCCGCCATGGAACATAGCTCTCCTTCGGCCTTACTACACTTGAGCCATAGCTTCTCTTATGTACATATTTTGATGATGTATATACTATAATCAATATAATAAACCGGCATCCTTGCTATAAGCAGGGTCTCTGCTATTTTCCTCAAATATATTTTGGTTATATGGGGGCTTCAGCTGATAAAGCGGAGTACTACCTGTTAAACCGGCTATCATGCCACATTACAGCTTGGGAGCTTCACACCCAAGGGGCCAAAGAGAGTCTAGATGCTATGCACAGCTCAAACATAGGCACCCATTGAGCACAGCTCACAAAGTTACTTGGGGGCTCTTTGTGCACTGCAATAAAGAGTTTGAAAGGACCCTTGTAATATGCTATCAAGCACGGCTTGGAAGCCTGGTGTATTCACCTAAAACCCCGGGTTAACCTGCCTTCATCAAGTAAGCCACTCCTATCCACGTAATCCTGGCACGACCCGCCGAACGTTTGACAGGTCAATCTTATACAGACCCTGAACTTGTCAAAGTTAAAACGACGATTGGTTAGTTAGAGGTCCATCTTAAAAGGCTTTGCAAAATGGTTTAACTCAGCGGCTTGGCAACCCATGAAAAGCCTCGAATTTGGGCCTGGCAGCCCTTGAAAAGCCTCGACTACATGGTTTTATTTGCTTTTTGCCAAGTTTTTCCCCTTCTGTTAAAATTTATGTTAAACCGGTGTCAGTTGACCCGGTATGGCTTTTCAGTCGTTATAATAACCTGGTGTTTGTTAACCCGGCTTGGCTTTCAACTACAAGTTGTCTGACCATATTAATTATCAAACCGGTGTTACAAAACCCGGTATGGCTTTGACTACATGTCGCCAGTTTGATCATCTGGTGTTCATCGTAACCTGGCATGACTTATTACACACCAGCATTGCATGGTGGGAGTTATCAATACTCAAGATTTGGGTTTTCACCCTTACTACTATCAAATTTGGTAAACCAACTAAGTGATTTAATATCACAGGTATGATCTATTTCACATTTTACTATTTATTCAGCCTTGGTAATCAACCAGGCTTTGTTTTGGGCATTATGACCCGTCTGGCAGTAAACCGCCCAGACAATTCTTTTTACGCAGACATCAGAATCGCATGAAATTATCAAAGTATAATCAAGCACAACTAATATCATGGCGGATCAACAAAGTCATGCATCAGCGCCACAGATCAAAGTATTTTAACTAGCCTATTACAAGGCGCTTTGAGGCCCAAAATAATGATTGTTTTTCCACAGAACAAAGTCTGTGACAATAACCAGATTGCCGGATCAAGATTCATCGCCAGGTTGACGTGATGTTGATGGATCCTCAGGCGTCGGTTCAACCTCCTCCTCCCCACCCAATGGCTGGAAGTCAACGGTGGTCCAGTCAATCTGGGTTAAAGCTTGAAAGACAGCCTCTTCACTTATAAGATTCGACGGTTCAACGTCAAGGGCATAAGTGTGCTTACGAATTGGCGGAATAAGATTCTGCACTTCCTTCACAGCAGTGTCAACTCGATGGTTGTTGGCATCATAGAAGGACCGATGAGAAGTCAAGTTCACCTCTTCAGCCAATTGACTTGCTACTGGACGCATCTCCTTAGTCAGGGCTTTAAGGGCTTCATTATCAAATGCTGATCCATTTTCTTGTTCATCCGGATAGCCCTTGGCGATATCAACTGGATCCAGGTTAGCTATCCATGATTTGGCACGAGTCAATGCTAACAAAGCACCAGCCCTGGCAGTAGATCGCTTCAACTCCTCTATCTGAGCAGGAGTCATAGAGAGCCTGGCCAAAGTATCCTTGATCAAGGTTGGTGCCGATTTGTTGTACGAAGCTGCATAGATGACTCGTTGTGCACTAGTATATAGTTGCTCAATCAATGTGTAAGCCGCCTTCAACTTCATCCGCATATTTGCGCCTAGATGAGCAATGCGATTACCTGCAACGGTTTAAGAACTTAATGTTAAACCGGTTGAGTTGAAGATACTTCAGAACAGGCTATTATAAAGTACTTACCAAAAATTGCAGCTGTCATGGCGTTCACTTGCTGTTTCACTCCAGTCAGCTCTTCCTCCACCGGTTTAAGAGCTGCTTCGCCGTCTTCAGCCCGCTTTAACAAAGCAGCCTTTTCGGTTTCCCAGTTGGTGCGTTCAGTTTTGAAGCCATCCTTCAATTGTTCCATGGCTATCAAAGCGCCCTTTAGCTCTTCTTTGGCTTTAGAGGTCTCTTCTTGCTGGGACTTGATGTTTTCTTGAAGATCGGCGATTTGAGACTCTTTGGTATTTATATCAGTCTGCAAAAATCAGAAGAGGAAGCTGTTAAAATTTCTCTCAAAGTCCCAAGCACATAACAAGTTATACACTTGGCACTTGGGGGCTAATGTGGATTGCTTCTTAAAACGGAGATCTTAAAGTCCCAAGGCTCAAAACAAAGTATTAAGCTTGGCACTTGGGGGCTAATGCACTATTGATCAGTCAAGTACAAAGTGAAGGCATTTAATAAGGACAAAAAGTCCCAGTTCATCTTATTAAGGTAAACCGGCCCTTGGGGGCTACTCAGTTGAAATGTTCTTGATCTTTAAAGTCCCGGTTCACCTTGCTAAGATAAACCGGCCCTTGGGGACTACTCAGTTGAAATATTCTTAATATTAGAAGACCCGGTTTGTCCTCAAGAGATAAACCGGCCCTTGGGGGCTACAATGGAGTTGATATACATTACAAGCAAATGAAAAGTGTTTTGAAGATTACCTCATAGCGTTCCTTCATTAAGTTCACCAAACCGACCTCATAATCCTGGCTTGTGTATAGGCGGTTTAATAATCCGGAATGGAGCTCGTCGGCGCTAAGGTTAATGAAGTTGGATAAATCTGTCTTCCCTTTCCCCTTGCCCATAGCAGCGAATTCCTCCTTGGCAGTATGCTTTGACAAGGCAACTGGGTTGCCAGGGATAGTGTGACCATGACCAGTGATAACAACATCATCATCGCTACCTTTTGATGGGGTTGGCGGATTGATAGTATCCCTGGCCGGGCTTGGCACGCCTTTGTCTTTGGCTGGGCTTGGAGGATCAGCATGCGGACTGGCCGGGTTGATTTCTGGCAGTTCAACATAGGTATCCTGACTTTGAGGCACAGGATCATCAATGGCAATGTCAGCATATCTATTAGCGCCTTCTGAAATTCTGTCCGGTTCAACCTCTTTAGTAGGGACAGTGGTTTTTGCCTTCTTACTCAGACGTGCTTTGGCACTGTAATACTAAAACAAGAGGTCAGTTGGTAAACCGGCGCAAGAAGACAAAGTTAAAAGCCAATATACTTACCCACAGACGGTCTTGAGGGGAGGCATTTGAGTGGTTGATGAACTGCTAGATGAAGAATTGGAAGACACCTGGTAATTCGAATCACACGGATTAAGAGGGTATCGGAAGCAACCCTTCAAGGGATAATTTTTTGGGAGAACAAGAAACCTCTAGACGATGCTTCCGGGTTGGTATATCCGGTAAACCGGAGGAAGTGACTTGCTGGCCACTATGCCGGGTTGTGCGACGACCTTCAGTTTGTTATGTCTTCAAAGAAAATTGCGGATCCAAATAAGCAAGAGGGTGAGAGTATTTTACTTTCCGAACTGCACGGCGAAATCTTTGAACCGGCACAAGATCTGAATCGGAGGAAAGAGAGATTACCTCTACATGGTTCGCACGAATGGCCTCCGCATCATCCTGGGAATAGTCATTGTCAATAAGGTGTATGAAAAATGAACCAAGGTAATCAAGTTCTACCTCTGGATCCGATTCATCAACATCTTTGGGCGGATCAGAGGACTCGGCGGTTTTCTTCTTGGCTGCTTTCTTTATGACTTTGCTCTTTGCACGAGGAGCCCTCACCGGTTTGTCTGAAGCTTTCCTCTTCCAGAAAGAATCTTTGGCCTGTAAAATCAAACAAAGGATCATCAGAACAATGTTAAAAGCGGAGACGGATCAATAAAGGTAGGAAAGGTAAACTTCTTACTGCTGGCGGTTTGTTGGAGGTGTAAAAAGGAGCCAATCCGGTCTTGCTGCATTGAGCGATCGGTTCATCCAACATCTTCTTCACAGCTTCAGTGACTTCCTCGTCAGTCATTTCTATCTCATGAAACCGTTGGGAGTCTTTGATGTTTCCGGTATACTCATGCATCAAACTGGCGCGGCGGCTTAAGGGAAGGATACCCCATGAAACCCAGCATCGAACAAGATCAATGCCGGTTAAGCCATTTGCTAGAAGGGTCCGGAGCTTAGCAAGTTGAGGTGCATAAGCATGTCGTTCTTTGGCTGTGAGCTGTGGTGGCAGTGGATGGCCATTGCTGAGCCGGTGAGCACGATAACCCGGCAAAGGGTTTTCATCAGCAGGCGTGGTGTTCTGATAGTAGAACCATGTTTGATTCCAGTCCTTTGGATGGCTGTGGTGTTTGGCATGAGGGAAATCAACTTCCTTCCTCTTCTGAATTGATACGCCGCCAAGTTCAGTATTGGGGTCGTCAGAGAATTCGGTTCGGCGGTTTAAGTGGAAAAAGTCTCTATAGAGCTCAACAGTTGGTTCTTCTTGAAGATAAACTTCGCAGCAAACTTGAAAGTTGCATATATTGGACACAAAATTTGGTCCAATGTCTTGAGGATGGAGTTGGAAACTAGCAAGCACATCCCGGAAAATTTTTGAACCGGGAGGACTAAAGCCCCGGTCTAGATGCTGCATGAATACAATCACTTCTCCATCTTGAGGCACTGGAGGGCACTCAGAGCCAGGAACTCGCCAATGAAGGACATCTTTCTTGGCCAAAGCGCCAGTTAAAACATATCCATTCAGCTGTGTTTCTGTGATCCGGGAAGGAACCAGTTGCAAGCGGATAATTGCTTGGTCATTTTGGAAAACTGAAAAAGTACAAAGGCCGGTTTAGGACTCAAGGTTGATGTGCACAAACCGGTGTTAAACCGGGGAATTTAATCAAGGTATATAAACATGTTAAACCGACTATTGCTACTCAAGTCAGGATGGCGGTTTAAGTGAGGGCTAATGGTACCAGGCGGATTATGATTTTCTACAAGTTAAACCGCCTATGGGGAAGGCAGCGGAAGCTGAATTTCACTAAGTGTTGCAGAAACAAGTTTCACAAAATGATGATATAATTTTGGATCTACCATGGTTCAGTAAAGAAATTTTTCTGAGTCCGACAATGGTGTTAAGCAGAACAGAGAAGGTCTAGAGGGGATTTATCCAGGAACAACAAGATGCTGTACAATGGCAGACTAAAGCTAGGGATCTACCGCAGAAAGAAACTATCAGGTCTAGCTAAAGTGCGGTAAGAGGCCAAGAGGAAAAGTGGAGAAGATGAACGTCGACAAACACAGATGAACACGAAGCCCTAATGGATCTAGGGTTAAGGAAGGGAGTACTTACCAGGGCCATGCAGCGGCGGAGGAGTAGCTCAAGATCTCTAGTACGAACAGGGTGATGCAGCGGCCTAGTCGGTGCAGAGTTGAAGGTCGACGGCGGTGGCGGTGCTTGGGCTCTTCGGGTCGCGAGGAGGAAGACGAGGCGAAGAGGCAATGGGAGAAAATGGAAGGACCCCTCGGTCTTATTTATAAAGGGGCAAGAAGATAAGCGACAGACGCGAGAATCGAGGAGCCTGAAGCGGCAAGGGGCGCAGCTGTTGCCTTGATTTTTGGGAATTAATTAAATGAAGGAAATCTTTTTATACAGAGATGGCGTCATGATGATTCACTACAATATTCGGAAGATGACATCATGGCGGTTTACCAAAGTTTACAGGAGAAGACATCATGGCGGTTTACGAGAAATGTAAGAAGATGTTCATGGAATTTTTCTAAATATTGAAGATTGACATGAACTGGTTCAAGTCAACCTGGGGCCTAATGTTGGCGATACAACTACTGAGTGTAAACCGCCCAGGAGGGGCCGGTTCACCCTCAACTACATTGAAGCCCATGAAGACCAGGAAGATGGTGCTTTACTAATGAAGCTTAGAGGCCTGAAGCCCAAAGGCGGATTAGGGCCCATAATTGTAACTGCCATAGTTGTATAACTTGTATTGTAAGTTAGGAAGGCAGAGACCGAGCCAGACACTTGTATGAGTCGACCTTGGAACTCTGTAAACCGGCCAGGCGTCAACCTGTGTATATAAAGGGACGACCCGGCGGCGGTTCAGGGACAAGAAACAACAACTCGAAAGCCAGGCATAGCGTGTTTGCTCCCTGGTAATCGAAACCCCAATAATTCCATCACAACTAGACATAGGCTTTTACCTTCATCGTAAGGGTCCGAACTAGTATAAAACTCTCGTGTCCTTTGTCCAGTTTAACCCCTTCAAGCTAACCCATCGCGATGGCTCCACGACTAAGTCCTTTCACAAGGACATCTGACGTGATATTTCCACGACAGAGGAGTAATATTAAAATCTATATGAATAATCCGTCATAAAATTTTCGCCATCGGGCAGTCAAGAAAGAGGTGTTTGATGGATTCATCAAGGTCACAAAAACTACATCTTGTAGATCCAGTCCAGTTGCATTTTGTCAAATTGTCCTTAGTTAAAATGACTTGTTTGTGTACAAACCACATAAACACTTTAACTCTCAAAGGTACTTTGACATTTCAAACATGTTTTGAACTAGGGATAGAGCTAGAGTTGATAAGATCCAGATACATGGATTTAACCGTAAACTCTCCATTCCTAGTTAGCTTCCAACACAACTAGTCTGGTCATTGAGAAAGTTGCACATTCATCAGTGTCACAAGATGGAGCCAAGCTTCCCAACGGATTCTGACTAGTGTTCTCCTAAAGTGGATATTAAGAGGAGTGGACTGAAGTACCGTCGCAACGAAAGCGTCTCTTCGTTGAACAATGCTATAAAGGGAAGGGTATTGAAGCACGAGGGGTGTTTCCCCTAGCCATGTATCCTCCCAAAATCTCGTAGAGGTACCGTTTTCGACTATAAACTTTGTCCTGTTGAAAAGGACTGATTTAACTCTCATCGGTCCTTTCCAAAAAGGTGAGTCCGTCGGCCTAACTGTCACCTAGGACAAAGTTTTGGAGCGAAGCTACTTATTACGCAGAATCTGCGCCCATGTGGCCTCCGTCTCTACAGATAGCTTATACAACCACTTGCTGAGAAGACATCTGTTCTGAACCTCAAGATTTTCGATACCTAGACCCCCTTGGTCTTTCGGTCGACAAATAATATCCCATTTAGCGAGTCTATACTTTCTCTTCAGGTCATCACTCTGCTAGAAGAAGCGGGATCGATAGAAGTACAGTTTTTCCGAACTCCAATTGCTACCTCGAAAAAAGACAAGAGAAACACGAGCATGCTCATGAGTACCCAATTAATGAGAATTAATCGGCCCCCATATGACATCATTTTGCCCTTCCAGCAACTCAGTTTATTTTCAAATCGGTCCTCAATACACTTCCATTCTCTATTTGTTAGCTTACGATGGTGAATTGGTATACCCAAATACGATGGTGAATTGGCGTGCATTGTGAATTTGTGATGTTCCACCTTTGTCTATCCGCTTTGGCAGCACTGCTACTCTACTAGTGCATGAATTTATTGTTCTCACAGAGTTTCGGAGATAAATTAGGTCCATCCACCAGATTAGGAGATTTCTAGCACGCAACGGCGGGTGGCGCGGGGAAGACTTGTATGAAATCTTATATTAGGTGAGATCATTAGATGAACCCCAAAAATTCATATTTCGACATTTTGAAATAATCTAAAATTATTTGATAACACATATGTGGATTGGGGTATGTCTACAACTAAAAAAATCTGCTCAAAACTCGATGTACATTTAGAGATAAAAAAAGAAAAATTCGACTGTGAATAGTGGCATCTTTGGGTGAATAGTACTTTGACACTACTCACATGCGATTTTATCTTTTTTGTTTCTATTAATGTAAGTTGAATTATGAACTGAAACCTTTTGAGGTTATATATCAAACATTGATGTGTGTCTTAAAAGAAATTGAGAATGTTTGAACCTGTTTTCTTTAAACGATCTCATTGATCTCACCAAATGTGAGATCTCACACAAGTCTCTCTCCGGGTAGCACATCCCCTTTTTGTTTGGCTTTCGAGTTTCGGTCATTCCTATCTTTTTAAGAAAGTTCAAATTAAGTTTCTTTTGCACATTCGTGTTTCTAGTGACGAAGGCTTTCAAATGAGATCCATTCTAAATATGGTTTGAAGAGCTTTTAAAACTTGGGTAAGTTTTGACTTCTAAATCTTTGTATGGGTGACCTACAAACTCGAAAAGTTTCAGGACCTGCAACCGACAAAAATCATAAGTTTCTGAAACTGAAACTTAAAACTTGTTATGCCCTCGTGCGGAATCCAATGATTTTGCAGATCGTGAGGCAATCAGGCGACAAAGACAACTAGGCAGGTGCATGCCCCTGCGAGTTTCCGCTGGAGATCTCAGATGAAAAGTGGAGGGACTTTCTACCAAGCCACACACATCTTTCTAGAGGATTGTTTCGGTATACTCTAGTCTAACTCATTTTCTCTAGATTAATGGAATTTTGTCTTAGATGATTCATTGTCCACCTAAATAAATTGAATTGAATTATAATACTCCAAATAAACCCTCATGTGGTATTTGGAATCAAAAAGAGCCATTTTGTCACTTTGAAGTTTGAATTTATCTACTGTAAAAAGTTTAAATTACTCCGTGCTTATGAACTTTCGGAGGAGAGAGACGACAATTGCTCCTTCCAAAGTCCAATACAATCTCCCTATTTTCTCTTCCACCCACTTTTATGTTAGTTATTCTTTTCTTCAACCGGTCCAAACTTATGTCTCTTGTGCTTCTCCATCAAGATAGCAATGTGGCGGGTTGGACGGGAATATCTCATCCAGATCCACGCACATATCCAGAAGCCCGTTCATTGCTCACATGTGAAGATATCCATCGGCCAGAACCTCTCCACATTCCCATGCCCATTAGATATAATTGGCAGTGATATGCGCCGGCGCACCGGCCCAACGTTTCGGCCGGTCGCGCGCGGGCCGTCAGATCAAATCACGGAGACCGTCAGATCTAGGTAAAAAAACGATTCGCTCAGCTCCCTTCTTCCTCTCGCAGAAACGTTGTCTCCTCCCCCCAAGCGCCGCCGAGACCACGCCATACCGCGCGAGAAAACGGCCGAGCTTGAAGCACCACCGCGGCGTTCCCTCGTCGCCGGTGGGCGCCCTCGGCGGCCTTCTGCGTTTGCCCAAGAACAACGGTCGCCATGGATGCAGCTCCGCCGCCCGCGCTCGTCGGAGATCCGCGCTCGCCATGGATGTAGCTCCTCTGGCCGCGCTCGCCATGGATGCAGCTCCGCTGGCCGCGCTCGCCATGGATGCAGCTTCGCCGTCCGCGCTCGCCATGGATGGATCCCGCCTGTGCACGCCATGGATGCAGCTCCGCCTCGCTGATGATTGACTGGTTCCAGCAAATATAATTGGCCGTTGTAGCATTTTTCGTTGTTGGTCGTAGCAAAATGGAGACATGGTTGCAACAAAAAAGAATGGGTTGTAGCGAACATTTGCATTCTAAAAAAATAAACGGATGTAACAAAGCCCGTTGCCGGACGTAGCAAATACCTATAACAGTTGTAACAAAAAGCCATCGTCGTCGTCGCGGGTCGCAGCTCGGCCATGATGGATGTAGCAAAACATTATGCCGGTTGTAGCAAAAAATGATGCTAGTTGTAGCAAAATCCTGCTACGGTTGCAGCAAAACATCGTTGTCGTCGTCGCGAGGTCCGAGCTCCGCCTGATGGATGTAGCAAAAAGCTTCGCCGGTAGTAGCAAAATTCAACTATGGTTGCAGCTTCCCCTTGTTGTGCAGTGCCATTGAAGCTTTCTATGTCTATGGTTGAAGCTTTTTTGAATGGCCGTTGAAGCTTTTTTAGGTGACGGTTGCAACACTTCTATACGCGGTGGATCCGGGCATGGCGGGCAGGCAGTTATGGCGGGCGGTGAGGGAGCGCCCTGGCCGCCGGCGATGGAGCTTGTGGTGGCCCAGTCGCTGCCCGGGAGGAGGAGGAGGGGAGGGGATGCGCGCCCTTGAAGGCTGTAGGTTGAGGATGGATCTGGCATCGCAGCAGGCAGCCATGACGGCCGGCGAGGGAGCGCCTGGCCGCCGGCGATGGAGTTCCTGAAGGTCCAGTCGCAGCTCCGGGGAGGGGAGGTGCGCGCACGTAGGCTGAAGGTAGGGGGTGGAGGCGCGTAAGGAAGGAGGCGGGGATGCGCGGGCACGTTTGCCAGCGTGGCGTGTGAACCGGCGGAACGGTTCGGCCGGTGCGCCGTTTCTAAACACTTCCCTACAATTATCCATGGAGCAATGAAAACAATAGGAAGAACTGACAAAAGCAAGCGGCATGCTCACTCTGGTCGTGGGCTGGGATGATATGGGGCCAACAACCGTTAGTGGGCTCTCATAATGGTGGTATGGTGGGAAAGGTGTAAAGTCGGAGCGCCAGAGCGACACACATTGGCATTGCATGCATGTACACAAGAGAGGCAATCTCAGCCTCTCGGGGGTCCAGGGGAAGAGTTCTTATTCTCAATCATTGTGATGATTAGTCGAGAAAACGCACATGCGGTAGATTTTGGGTCGACTCTGTTCGGCTTCTTGTATGCGTTGTACATCCTCCTTTGGTTAGTTTTTTTCTCGTTTCTTGTTTTTGGCTTCCTTATATATTTTTCCATACCTGTATCTAAATTGTAAACAAATAATTAAAAAATATTTATGTAGTTACAACAATTTATTAACTTATTTAAAGAATAGGTTATGAACAATTTTCAAAAAAAAATATTTAATATTAGAAAAGTGGTCATGTCTTTTTTTAAGGCGTTCATGATTTTTTTTAAATTATGTAATTATAAAAATGCTCTCTATTTTAATAATGTTTTGTATAATTTAAAAAGTGATCACATTGTTTTAAAAAGGTTTGTGTACTTTTGGGAAATTGTTGATCTATTTCGAAAGATGTTTATGTCTTTTAAAATGTGTTCATGTTGTTTTGAAAAATCAGTGCAAATTTATTGTATTTTTATTGTGTTAAAAAATGTTTCTTGAGTGCTTAGCTCTAGTAATTTCAAGTACGGGTTCATTCAAAACTAAGTTTTCCGAGGCTACCTCCTACGGAAGTTTGATAAAATATTCATCACATATCGAAAAATATTAATAATGGATTTTAAAATATATTTGCTGTGTATTTTAAAAAAATCATGTAGAAGAAAACGTCGTTATAAATGGAAAAGAAAACATAGGAAAAATAAAAAGGAATACAAACCGGAAGAAAACTGGCAAAGAAAAACCCAGAAAAGGAAAAACTGAAACAAAACCGGTGAAAACCAGCATAGTAGCGCTGTTCGACTTGAGCCGGTCCACCACGCTCGCCGTGTGCGATTGGCTGACAATCTGACGCGATGGGCGTCAGATAGGATTTGCCCCTGTGTGTTCTTCAGCTCCGCTTCTCTGTTTCTCTCTGAAAAGATTTGCCGCAGAGCGAAAGCAGGAAGCGGATGGCCGCCGCTGCGATGCTTCGCGTTTCGCTAACCCCAGAATTTCGCGCGGGTTTGAAGCTGGCTGGTAATCTGGATCTCCCAATCCCAAACTAGGTTTCCCTCGTGTTTTTCCTTGGGGAAATTTGCTCCTGAGGAGTCCTGGCATGCCCCCATTCCTACTCACCATAAATTGGCAGGATTACTGCTCTTTTTTCACGTTTTAAGCGCCGTCGGTAATCTGCTGGATGTTGTTGTGGTCATCGGAATGAGTAGCTGCATTAGTGGAATGACGCCCGGATTGTGCCGGACTGTGTAAGGTATCTGTTTTTTTTAATTGTAAGGAATCTGTTGACTGGTTGTTGACAGAGAATTAGGGTTGGAGCACCTCGACTGTTTGCCCGCTTACTGTAAAGTCCGTCTCATTGTTTAGTTGATGGCTTGATGCATTCAATCAATCAATACTTCATCAGTTCCTCTGTCGAGAAATGCGTATTTTTAGAAAGGCTTTACTCAACAATTACTCCATTAGTCTTGGTTTACTTGATATAAATTCACCTTCGCGAGTACTCCCTCCGTCCGGATATACTTGTAGGAGAAATGGGTAAAAATGGATGTATCTCGAACTAAAATATGTTTAGATATACTCATTTCTCCGACAAGTATTTTCGGACGGAGGGAGTACTACCCCAGTACCAAAATATAAGATGTTTCTGTAAGCTAAAATGGCCTACCAAAACGTCTTATATTTTAATACAGAGGTAATAACTAGTACTTTCGAAATACAAATCTATGGACATTAATCTTATGCCCTGTATATTATGGAGCAATTGTTGGTCAAAGCCTCGTCTTGACCAAACAAAAATACACCTTATATTCCTGGACCGATGTACTCTAAATGCATCAGTTGCACTATCAAGTGTAGTCTGGAGTTTGGAGTTTGTAGCCTTGACAAAATATATGTGGACGAATAATTTAGATTTGGGGGTGAATTATTTTCCTTATTTTTCTCATCCCCTATAGTTTGACTATTGGCTTGATCTCCTCCCCTACTTTTTCCAAAGGAAAACTCATTTGCTGGAGAAAGATATATACAAGTACTCTGAAGTTGGCAAGGAGGAAGATACAGCAGTAGCTAAACTAGTGTTGATGATGGTTATAAGCAGAGAGCTGCATTGCTGGTTCGAGTGTTAGTTACTCAATGCCAAAGAGGCAAACAATGGAGCCTAATCACCTGATAATTATCAGTTTCTTGTTTATTTGCTGTCCAGGGTAGACTTATAATCCTCCACATAATTAAGAAATGTCTATATACCACCTTGTCAAGAAATCAGAAAGAGGAAGGCACTTGTTCCCAATATCCTGTTAAAGTTCTGATAGTTCAATGCTCCACACCCAAACGGCAAACAACAGGTTACAATGTTCTGATAGTTCCCAATAATCCAAAGAGGCAAACAACAGCTTCGCGGATCTAGTATTGTAACCTGTTGTTTCCTGACATAATTACTGTACTTCTGTCGGGACCAGTATTGTAACCTGCAGTTTCTTGTCTTCGTTGTCACTGATTCTGCCTTAACTTTACTGTAAATCATATTCTCTTCTTCATTACGAATTAACTTGTTAATGTCACTTCTGTCTTAATTTTGTAGTTTTGATAAATCAGGGAAACAATCTGACTACCTTTTGTTTAACATATTTCGGATGCACGACTTCCCCTGCATAAGATACTGCTCCTTCTGGGGTTCTGAAATTCAAATTTTCAGAAATTCGTTGTGTTGTGCATTATTCAAAGTGCTGAAGAATTTGAAACGTGAAAGATGATACAGCTTACTATTTGTCACTTGTTCCTGTTGAGTTTAGGTGCCCAAACCACTAAGACTAATTGGAGAAATCTGTAAGTATGCCCATAATAAACTGGTTTGGTGTCTTGGTATTTTAATCTGGGCACATGTCTAGTCATGATGCTGCTATGCTCTAAGGTACTGAAAGGGATTTTAAGAAAAAACACTGCACAACCTCGCAACCATTTGAGGTATGGAAAGATTAATCAGTGCAGAGGCAGCCATTGATGATAGTGATTATGTTTTGTGTGACCCAATGAGATCGGCCCACTGCGCAGTATCAGCAGTAATAGTTCTTGCTGTGGAGAGCTATTAGGAACATATGAAAAACTATTAGGAACATATGGATGATAGTAATGTTTTGTGTGACCCAATGATTCTCAATAATTTCGAGTTACTTATGAACACACGAGAAAGCATAACTTCACTGCATAAAATCCTAAAAGGTTCTTGGCACTATCTTCATTCTGGACCACATGCACTTCCACACGGTACAACCAACCTTATTTAGGACAAGGTACAATAATTTTTTGTCATATGCCTTGGGCAATCTACTGGCATCTTGACACTTCCTTTTTTGCTTGTTATTCAACAGTAGAACTTACATATGAAGTGTACCATATGTCACACTAAAGGTGGATCCTTTATTCCCTTACGCAATGAATCTCAGTATCCTTGTGGACATGCTGATCTTGGAGGACTCGAGTCAATGCATTTTGAGCTAGTTCTCTCCATCAACCTTATCACCAAAAATTTGCGATCACTGACCAACTTTACAATGTTGTTCATGCCTTCTTTATTTCCAGTAATTGAACCAACCAGCAAGGGAGGAGGACAAGGTCAGTCTTGTTACAGATGGAGTTCAAGAAGCTGGGATAACAATCTTTCAGTACCTCAAAATCTTGATTGAATTGCTCATCTTGTCTATCATGCCCCGACACAGAATGATAGAATCATGTGGAGTTCCGCTTGCAATTAGCCCAATACTCCGCCACAAGCTTCGCAAAGGCTGATTGTTTGTCTTCCAACAGCTTCGCGGGTGTGTCATATTCTAGAAGCTTACCTGTAGAAGTCATCAGCAGTCGTCATCATATCTAGTAAGTCTAGTTATTTACTTATAACTAGATCAGGTTTGATGACATTGCTCGTTTATCACTAGAGATTATGGGGAATGGACCAGAGATTTCATCACTTGATACATGACTGAACTGTTTATAATAGTGTAACGTACCGTAGGAAAGTACCATGACCCTGTCACTGTCTGTCACAGTTGGGACCCTGTGAGCAATAGTTATCACTGTGCAACTAGTGAACTGCTGCCTGATGACACCCTGTAGTATTGCATCAGTCGCGGAGTCGATGGACGCCGTTGCTTCATCTAGCACTAGAATTTTGTTCCTACGGAGGAGAACTCTGCCGAGACAGAAGAGCTGGCGCTGTCCAACACTCCAGTTATCGCCATCATCACTCACTGCCATAGGCCAGAGGGAGCAATCATTTTAACCTTCCGGTAACTCAAACTGTTTGCTATGGCAATTCTTTTGTTCTGATAGAATGTTTAATATCACTGTAATACTTACCAACTGTATCGAGAAGAGCAGCAGTGCTGCTAATTGATCTCTTCAGCTGACACTTTTCCAAGGCCTGAAATGTTCAATGTAAGTAGTCTAGTCAGATACATGAAACTTGAAGTGCTAGCAATCTAGTAAAATTAAACATGATCAGATTGTACATCATTTTATTTCCATCTGTCTTTGTTTAAGAAAGCTCATATCTTCTATTGCTTATGAATTATGATAAGAGAAAGTTCATTTAACATGATTCTTTTTCAGAACTATACTAGTAAGACTTTTTAGCACCTTTCTCGAACTACTTTGCATCCTTTTTTGCAGGAGGATCCTGTTCTCACCTCCCATATCTCATCATCGGAATGCAGACCAAGGGGGTCCAAATTATTGCGCACCGTTCCTCTGAAAAGTGTAGGTTCTTGGGGGATAATACTCAGTTTAGTTCTTAGATCCTTGAGACCAATAGAGCAAATATCCAAGTTGTCAATAAGTATCCTCCCACCCACAGGATCCACGAGACGGAACAGTGAGCTGATGAGTGTTGATTTCCCACTTCCTGTCCTCCCGACAACCCCAATTCTGTTTCCAGCAGGGAAGGTGCAAGTGATTCCTTTGAGAACAAGTGGCGTGTTTGGGCGGTATTTAATCTGCTCAGAAAAAAGTGCATGTTATTGCAACCTATTATTATTATTCTCAATTTCCATGATTATGTGCAAAGGAGATTATATTTACCTTCAAATCTTGCAGGTCTATTCTTCCCTCCTGTGGCCATGAAATTGGAGGCCTGTTATCTGGTATTATGGTGGGAGGCTCTGATGGAAGGTGCATATACTGCTTGATTCTCTCGACTGAAATGATATAGTTTTCTAGGTAGGAATAGTATCGTGTCAGGAAAACTTGTGCCGCGGTCAGGCTTAAAGCATAGGAGAGGCAAAGACCCGCAAAGCCTGGAAATATATTTCGCAAGTGTTCATCAAATCTGCAGACAGAGTTAAAAAAAAAAGGGATCTGTTCGCTGTAATGGTTATGTAGATACCTGGTGAAATTACTCCTGGAGGAACCAAAATAAGGAACAATGAAGATGTGAATATGGTCAAGCTTTGGAGTGCTTCCACTCTTATAAGAACCCACTCCTGCGCAGCAACCGTGTGGAAGAACATTGTCGCATCGTTGTCTATAAGCTGCAGGTTGTTGTGGATGAACCTGTCTGTTGCCGCGAAGGCCCTGATTGTCACCACACCAAGAATCGATTCTGATGCATAGTTCATGACAGGTGCCTTCGTTGTTCCATTAATTCTGACTAGCTCTCTGGCCGAGTCCACGTAGTACCTCTTCAATATTTGAAAACAAAGCATCAGATTTTAAACTCACAAGACACATTTCATCGGTCATCTCCTCTGGATTAATTTCCTGGGCTTAATTGCTTGGATCAATGTACAGCAAAGTAGACGACTTACCTGAACATATACCATGGATATTGCGACTGGGATTGCTACAACTAAGACCTGCCAAGTTACAGTACCCATGACCAGGACTGTCGTGACCACCTCGATGCCGCCAGTCACCACAAAAGCCATGGAGTAAGGTATGTCAAAGTCCAGAATGCTTAAATCTGATGAAGCCTGCATAGAGATAAATAAACCTTCGGTCAGGGACTCGTCACTAGTACTAGAGAAATTACATTTAGCTTGCTATGGTTATACTATTATTTTTGGGAGAGATGCAGTAAAGTAACCGTATATACCCTTGTCAATATTCTTCCAATGGGCGTCGAATCAAAGAATGACATGGGGGCCTTGAATACAGAGTCCATTAGACCCGTAAAGAATGCTTTGGAGGCCTTGAGTCCCAGATTAGCAGCAAAGAAGCTTCTGAGGTAGGCGAAGCAGCAGCTGAAGATGGAGATCCCCGAGTATGCCCCAACCAGAAGAGCATTACTGACATTGATCTGAATAGCCACGGCCAGCCAGTATGTGGACATGATTTGAAAGACTGTGAAAAGCACTTGAGCTGTAACCATCCCACAGAGGGGTAAAACGCCCTTGGAGACTTCTACGTAGTCTTTGTATGGCTTCCATCCGAGGTTGCCGATCCCCTTCTCCTCCTCTTCTGTGAGCTGGGCCACCGAAGGACCCCTCGTCGAGACTTCGATCTCGCTGGCCTGCCGCGTCGCCAGCAATGCGCTCGGCATTATACCGCCATCGAGCACCTGTTGCCCTTGGACTTCGTTCTCTTGGCTGGTGGTATCCAGTGCTGTGATTGAGGACTGATGTGCCGAAACTAGCTTCTCGAATGCGGTCCCGGATTCCAGTAGGTCTGCGTATTTCCCTTGCTGTTTAACCTGACCGCCTTCCATTACCTGTTGAAACAATCGCCGAGTATGATATAGGAGGATCATCGATATTACGAAATTTTGTGCAGTCATGTTCAGAAGATCTACTTACCAGAATCCTGTTGGTTTCAGTCAGAAATTCAACTTGGTGCGTCACAAGAACAACGGTCTTCTCTGAAAGTGCGGTCATCACACAATCCTGCAAGAACATCGACATCAGAACTTCGTGTGGTAGAAAACAAGCTGTTAGCATTAGAGATTAAGAGCCCCCTCCTTACATAGAAAAGAACTGCAGCAGTGTGCGCATCGACCGCGCTGAAAGGGTCGTCTAGGAGGTAGATATCTGCATCACTATAGACAGCTCTAGCAAGTTGAATCCTTTGCTTCTGGCCTCCACTCATGTTGAGCCCTCTCTGGCCGATCTCCGTAAGGTCTCCATGATTGAAATTTTCTATATCCTTGTCCAAAGCACAAGATTTGATTGCCTTCTCATACAGTTCCTTGTCGAAGGGCTTTCCGAAGAGTATATTGTCGCGGACAGTGCCACTCTGTATCCATGAATTTTGTGAAACATATGCCAGTGATCCAAATACGTCAACCTGCAAAACATAATGTTAACATTCTTTTTGTGGAAATGGAGAAATGAGCATGATTTAATCATTCCATCTGCATAAAGAGCATATACTTTTCTGTCACTTACTGATCCTGATGTTCTAGGTATCTCCCTAAGTAATGCATAAAGGAGCGAAGATTTTCCTGAGCCAACCGCGCCACAGACGGCCACCTTCTCTCCTTTGTTTATGCTAAGGTTGACATTCCTTAGCGTCAAATTGGCCGCACTCGCATTCCAGCTGAAATTTGCATCTTGGACATGAACCCTGATATCAGAATTATGTGGAGGCGCCCTCTCGGCACCCTCTTTGATCTCTTCTTCTATGAGAAATTTCTCGATACGGTCCAGCGACACCTTGTACTGGATCATCATTGTCAGGATCTCAGGAAGGAACCTCACCGGCTCAGCCATGACCCTCAGGGTGGCCAAGACCGTGAAGAGGGTACTGGCATTCAGGGGGGCACTCCCCAGGATCGCCGTTGCGGTGTACATCACCGCAGAGACGACCGTCGGGGACATCCAGTACATGACGGCGCCGTAGGCCTTCTTCATCTGGGTCTCCCTCAACCATATGAACTCGGCGTTTCTGAGGGACTCGACCATGGCCCGGAACTTCTCCTCCCATGACTGCAGCTTGATGATCTTCATGCTGTTGAGCACCTCGGACGTGGACCGGAGCCTATCATCCTGTGCAACCATGAACTTGGCCTGGTACCCTTGCAGAAGCTTTGCGAACGGCATGTTGAGGAAGCCGAAGATGATCAGGGGGACTAGACCCGGGACCGCCCCGAGCCTGAGCGCCCAAAAGAGCGTGCCTACTGCAAAGGCGAGCTGGAGCGGCGAGCTCCACGCCATGTGAAACCAGCTGAGAGCATCGCCGAGCCGGTAAGCGTCGACGGCAATGTAGTTGACTATCTCCCCGGTTGAATGGCTCTTCCTCCCCTGGCTGGACAGCTTGAGCTGCTTCTGAAAGATGGCCGCCATTAGCGCGGACCGGATGCGCATCCCGGTCCTCCTGGAGTCGAAGAACCAATGGCGCTGGGACAGCGACTCGACGAGCTTGATGACGAGCAGGCAGCCGACGAGCGACAGACCAACGCGGTGATCCCTCTCTTCTTGGTAGCTGTACCGTACGAACGCAAAGAGCAATATAGGGGCGACGGCTATGGCCAGCGTTCTCATGAAGGCGTAGAAGCCGGCGATCATGATCTCCCTGAGGAAGCACTTGCACAGGACGAGGGCGAGCCTGTTGGATCTCCCGCTCTGCGCCTTGTCCTGCCGGTGGCGGCTCCATGCCTCAGAGAACCTATGTGAGGCTTGCTGTGCGCAGTCCTCGCCGGCGATGAGCGGGATGTCGGCGAGGTCCAGTGCTTTTGAGCGGCCGAGGCGGAGCAGTGGGTTCAGCCACGAGAAGGCGAGCTGGCTGAACAGGCCGGCCCGGTAGAGTTCCGAGTCGTGAACTGCCTTGTCAATCAAGGGCTCCGACAGGCCGTCGTCGTCCTGGCAGCCACGGCTCCGCCGGAGCAGCGAGCCGAGGGCGCAGAGCAGGAGGAGGAAGTTGACCGCCCACGCGACACCCTCCGCGACGTCGAGCCCATAGCCCATGGCAAGGACCTCCGCATTGTACGCGGTGATGAGCAGCGAGAAGAGCGTCCACCAGAGAACGGCCACGGCCCTGGCCGGCCTCGTCGGCTGGACGTGCAACGAGGCCGCCACGGCCACCCACACCAGCCCCCTGACGACGGAGGCCGTGGTGGCCGCCGCATCCGCGGAGCCCCTGAACGCGGCGACGGCGTACGCCGCCGCGACCGCCACGCAGCACGCGGAGACCGCGGCCACCCCCCACCGCCGCCTTGCGCCGCCGCTTCTTGCCCGCCCATCCCACCGCCCGCTGACGCAGGCCGCGAGCAGCGCGGAGGCGTAGGCGGCGAGGAGCACGATATTGACGCAGTCGACCAGACCCCTCTGCACGCACGGCGACGCGAGGGTGAGCCCGCCGCCGTCCTCCCGCCCGCAGGTCCACGAGGGCGACCAACCTGCCACACACACGCACCCAAATTCCAACCCAAGCAAAGCAACGGCGTTAATTAAGCGACGCTGAATGCACGGAGCGTCAAGAATCTCCGGAAGGGTTTACAAGAAGAAGAGGAAGGGAGCTTCGTCCCGTCTTCCTCCTTACCGAGAGAGGCCATGGCCGGATCGCCCAGCTTATCGGCCGTCCCTGCGCCTCGCATGCAGCAGCGGCCGACGCGTCGCCTATTCCTGGGCAGGAGACGAGGAGGAGGGAAGGAAGCCACTTGTTTATATTATAGCAGCACTAGCGGAGTGCAGCAGCGTGTGCGTTCACGTATATTCGCACGCGGGTACGGACAGGCGGAGGATTTGTCTGAGATCGATAGCGGAAGAGAAGTGAAGAGAAGACCACTCCGGACTGTGGTGGCCGGAGGACGCCCTGCAAAACTCGGATTTGTCCGCCGTCGCTTTCAGGCGCGGCGTTGTTGAGCCGAACTCGTGTGGGGAGGTAGAAGAAGAGCAGGTCGCACGCTGGCGGCCTCGGCGTCTCCTTGTCGTTTTCCTCGTACAGGCACTGGTTGGTTGCGGCTGGTGAGTCTGCGTATGGCGTGACGTGGCGACGGACGGCTGGCATGGCAAGGCCAGGCTAGGCGCATTCACTCCGTCGTGGCTACTGGTCGAGGTCTGGCACCAAATCGATGTGAGCCGTCAATTTTTCACGACTAATATTATACTCTTTACCTCTTGTGGAGTAAGACGTTGTCCATGATCATGTGGGGCTAGTATGGACGTTTCACTTTCGCAAAAATAAGGAAGTAATGTATAGCGCCATTAAAACATGAAGGCAAATAAGGAAAGATATATCAAGGAAATTTATGCTCGGGAGGTGAGATCACTAAATCTACCAAGAATATCTTCTATTTATTTTGTTTTACTTACCACTCCCTCTGTTCCTAAGTATTTGTCTTTCGAAAGATTTCAAATGTACTACCACATACAGATGTATATAGACATAATTTAGATAGTAGATTCACTCATTTTGTTCTGTATGTAGTCACTTGTTGAAATCTCTAGAAAGACAAATATTTAGGAACGGAGGGAGTATATCTATATGATCAAAATTACCCTCAATTGATCCACCACTCTTAGAGCATTTCCACCAGGATTTAGCAAATCCGCCCCCCTCTATGTTCGCGAACACATCCGGATCACCCCTCATATCTCGTGTCCGGAAACCACATACCTCAAATCCGGACTCTCAAATCCATGCACGTTCATCATACATTGCCAGTGTTGCACGTAATAAATAACAAATATTGGTATAAAAAATACATAGTTTTACATAAAATTTATTTTAAGTGCACTTCAAACAAGCTTATTGGTTTTCATTATGGGTCCACATATGCTCCACAAGATCACTAAGTAGCTGCGCATGCACCTGATGATCTCGAAGATTTCAATGCATCTGCAAAAAGTTCATAAGCTGATTTGCATCTTGATTTTAGGGATTTGAAATTGTTCTCCGGGCGCTTCAAAATCATTGGTTTGGGACCCTCATTCTCGACAATCGTAAAGTGTGCAAAATAACACAATATGTTATCAGCTACCACAAAGTTTATGATGCCCACATCATTGCAGCTCCATGAACAATTCCCAAATTAGTTTGAAGCACTTTGAATGCCCTCTTGACATCCTTCCTAGCTGCTTCCTGCATTGTTGCAAAGTGGCTTTGTTTGTTGCTGTGTGGTTCGGATATGGTCTTAACGAATGCCGCCCGCTGAGGATAGATGCCACCGGCAAGATAGTATCCCATATTGTAGTCACGGTCGTTGATAGCGTAGTTGCACGGCCACGATTCCCCACTATAAATCCTCTTGAACCCAAGAGCCTGGCATTGCAAAGAAAGCATGCCAAGTCCATGCCACTGCTTTTAGTATGATGGTGGCCTCTTTGGTGCGACCTTGATATATTCCTCGCAAACTTTTGGGGCGATTCTTCAATGCACACAATCAATTGATCCAAGCATTCCTGTAAATCCTCTGGCCTCTCTAATAGCCAACAACTTTTCTATGTCCTGCACATTTGGTTCTCTCAGATACTCTGCTCCAAACACCTGCACCACAACGTGGGCAAACTTAACAATAGTCTTTAGCCATGTGCTCTTCCCCATTCGGACCATCTCACCAACGGCATCTGCGACAATACCAAGTGCAAGCATCCTCAGAGAAGGCGTGCATTTCTGCTTAGCAGAGAAAGAAAGTTGGCTGCAACAATCCCTTGTGAGCTTGAAGTAGTCATCACGTGCCCCATTCCCTCCACAGTGCGCAAAAACAATAGTTTTCACATGCGAAAACGGCGATGAAAAAATGGATCATCCGAAAAAGTTGGGTCTGGAGCAAAATAATCCTTCTGCAGTAGCCGTGCTCTGGAGATCCTATCCTGATTGATCACTCTTCTCCCTTTGATCGAACCCTTGAAGTTTAGAATATGCTCCACCCATCCGTTCCATTTCCTCTTGCATGCTCATGAGAATGATCATGCCCACTTCTTCATCTGAATCCGACGAATCAAAGAACTCAGCTTCAATCATTTTCTCAAGCTCCGTCGGGCCATCCTCCTCGTCCGATGAAGCATCGGAATTCATCGCTTCCCCTACAAATAAAACACAAAAGAACAGGTCAGGCATTATATTGAACATATATAGAGCACAAAGGGTAGCCCGATAGCCGCCGGACGTACCGAGGTGGCGTCCGGGCTGGCGGCGAGCACGGGAGAGAGGACTGTTGTGCCGGTCCTGACGGTGTTGAGGCTCGGAACGACTGCGGAGCAAGGGTGGCGGCAGAGCTGAGACATCCGGGCTGAGGAGGAAGAAGAGAGGAGAAAGCAAATGAATCTGGCAGGTCGAGGGGGTGAATTTTGGTGTAATTGCGGTGGGTAGGCCTGTCGGGTTCGACATGGCGGGCGCGCCTGGGCATCCCATATCTGGCCATATTTGGGCTGGATACCAGGGGTGCCGATCAGGTCGGACGTTTGAGACCCTTTTCAAGCGCCTGTCTAGATTGTTTTTTTTTCATCGGTCACTGATGGGGCCGTGGCGGGTTTGAGGCGACGGGGTGTAGATGCTCTTAGTAAGACAGAGAGCAAATGCTTGGAGTAAGATTTTCTTTACTTTTTATAAAAGAGGGACAACACCCCCAGCCTCTGCTTCCAGTGATGCATACGGCCCCTCCATTACACATTTACGCATCATTTGTGCACCTATCATTGTACTGCATGTCTCGAGACAAAATCAAGCAAATTGATTGATATAAACAGCTACCGTGGAAATGACGTTCTCTGCGCTGGGGAAGAACCATGGAAGCGGAGAAAGGTACGTTGCGTACATAACGTAGGTAGAGCCGGAGCCGGGGGCCAGTTATACAGCGACAGAATTGAAGAGTAAGGCCTACGCCCGCAGATCACCAACGACCAAGGTAGTATGCGGGGTGCTTTCACAATTCAATGCAAGCAAGTAAGTGTGATTGCACTCACCTGCAAGGATGAAAACAAAGTGGAAACGGATGGAACCGAGTGCTACCATATTTATTTTCATATATTTTTGTAGAAGCAGAAACAAAGACAGAAACCCGAAAATGAATATGAAAACAGATACTATCGAAAAGGACACAAAGTGAATACAAAGCAGACACGAAAACAAAAATAGGCATTGACCGGAACTTTAAAACCCCTTGAATCATAGAGGAATACACGCAAAAACAAAGAAAATTGAATGAATTGTTAACTTGGCTGAAAAATAATATCATTATGTTAGCAACTTAGTGTAGTATCGTCGTAGTATTAGACAATTGCGTTTAGGGTCAAGATAAGTATATGTGTGGTAGTAGAAGTTAGGACTCAAATGATCCATTCTACTTATTATGTCATTGTATGTTGTTTGTTGGTTGGGCTCGCCGTTCTGCCTCATCGAGGATCTCGCCCCCGAGACGCGCTCTGGCGCCGATCTGTCTGTGTTCCGGCTGTCTGCCTGGATGGCGAACCCCGACGGCATCCCTCGCTCCTCCGAGCTCCTGCTGCCTCCCCGCGACGACGTTGTGATGCCATACACCGACCCCGATCGTGTCGAGCGTTTTGCCTGTTCTTTGGTCCGTTTCCCGGTGGCGATCCACGTCACGGAGACCCAGGACTACCGCCTCTCGTCGCCTCCGCCGCCACCTCCGGGTCCGGACGCCGGTGGTGCTGGTTCTGATCGAGGTTCTTCACCTGTGCCAGGGCCATGGCCCCGTCGCCATGAGTTCCCTCCAGGTCGCAACTCTCGGCGTGGCTCGGGGCGCTCACCCCCGCGCCCTCCGGGCAGCTCCCTTGGCGCCGGTGCTCGCGGTCACCGCCGTCGGCCCTCCTCCCCCCGCGGCTGGCAGGGCGTGCTTTGCCCGCATCCTGATGCGCCCCCCTGCGCCTCGGGTCCCTGCCTCCCTGCGCCTTGGCCCCGCCCTCCTTTTGGAAAGCGGTGGGCCAGCGCCGCCGTCACCCCTTGACGCAATCCCTGCCCCGGCCCTGGCGGGGTCGGGCGACCGCTTTGACCCGGTTCAAACTTCTGGCCCCCTCGGCCCAGTGCCTCTCGCCACCTCCAACCCAGGCTCGCCGCATGGCACTTCTGGCCAGTTCGAGGGGACACGGGAACCTTCCCCGCCGCCCTGCCCTCGTCTGATTGGGGTGGCTTCTCCCGATCCCCCCGCCTCGGATCTGCTTCCTGATCCCACCCCCGCGGTCACTGTCGTGGACCCCGCCTCTCCCCCCTCCCTGCTGCGCGCCCCGCCAGCCTCCAGTCTACTGGCTGCCTGCCATTGGTGGATGCTGTGGAATATTCCCCGGCCCCCAATGCGGCCCTGCGCGTCCACCGAGGAGGATACGGTGGCCCCGGCCCCTGATCCGGTCTCCTGCCCCCCGGGCCACCCTGCTGCTGCTACCATTGCGGACCCCTGCGCGCTGCATGGCCAGGTCACATCGCCGGATGCTGCGGCCCTGGTTGCGCCATGTTGCCCCGATCCGGCTGCACCCATGCAGCAGGTGGACGTTGTTGACGTCCCCCCTCCCCCCCTCTCCTGAGCTTCTTAAACTGAATCAGCAATGACGTCACCCCCATCCTGAGTACGCCGGCGCCGCGCAGGGGCAGGGCGGCCATGCCTCCCAACTTCACTCCTCTCCGGAGTACGCGGATCGCCAGGGGAGATCGAGGCCTTCACTCTGAGGCAAAGGCGAAGCGAGTCCTACTCCTCTGCCTGGGGTTACTCAAGGACGATGAGCCGATCACCGACGAGATCATGGCCCGGTACACCAAGCTCTTTGACCGCCCCCTAGCCTCCGACGTGGTTCGGGCTTTTGCGGACTTCTATGGCTGGGAGGTGCCTCAGTCGGTCCTCGACGGCCTCGCCCCCCTGCCGGCTCTGCCATGCCCCATCGTGGTATGATTGGCGTGCTCTCACTCGCCCTCCTCCATGCCCCCATCCTTTCCTATGGAGTACAACCCTAAAGTCGTGTTTTGGAATGTGTGTGGCCTTAACTGCGGGGCCAAGCGCTCGGCGGTCCGCTCTGTAATCACCTCTGTTTCATCTTGTATTGTCTGTCTTCAAGAATCCAAACTTTCCCGGGTCTCGCCGTACCTTGTTCGTGATGCCCTTGGGGCCGAGTTTGACGACTTCTTGTGGCTACCCGCTGACGGTACTCGGGGCGGTATTATCCTCGCCTGGCATAGCAACCGTGTCTCCCTTACCAACCCTATTGTGGGTGACCATCACGTCTCCGCAGCGGTGACCGCCATCTCTGGCAGCGACCATTGGTGGCTCATTGGAGTGTATGGCCCTCAAGGCGACTATGCCAAGATCTCTTTTCTTGCCGAGCTCCATGACTTGCTCCAGTCTATCTCTAGCCCATGGTTATTAGGCGGAGACTTCAACATGATCTCCTCTGCTAGTGACAAGAACAACGATCGCATCAACCGCCGCCTCATGAACCGTTTTCGGTGCTTCATCTCTGATCATGGCTTGCATGACATCTACCTCCACGGGCGTCGTTACACCTGGTCGAACGAGCAGGATAACCCCACCCTCGTGCGCAATGATCGTGTCCTGTGCACGCCCTCCTGGGAGCTGGCCAACACCCACTGTCTGCTTCGTCGCCTCGCCTCTGCAGCCTCGGACCATTGTCCCCTGCTCCTCGACTGCACTCCTCGCTCTGGTGGAGGCCGACGTTTCCACTTTCAGCGCCATTGGCCTGCCCTCGATGGGTTCAGCCAGACCGTGCAAAATGCCTGGGCCTCTATCGCCCCAGACCCCGACCCCTTCCGGCGCATCTTCGCGCGCCTCAGGGCCACAGCGCGCAGCTTGCAACGCTGGAGTGCGCGAGCCACCGCCAGCATCGCATCTCAGCTTGCGGTCGCTCGTGAGCTCATCTCTCGTCTCGATGCTGCCCAAGACTTCCGGCGTCTCTCCATGGCTGAAGTTTGGTTGCGCCGGCTGCTCAAACGCAAGTATCTTGGGCTTGCCTCGCTGGAGCGTTCGATTGCGCGTCAATGCGCCCGCCTCCGCTGGCTCGCTGCGGGAGAGGCCGCAGCTGCTTTCTCCAAGATTCGCGCCTCTCAGAGAGCCAGCAAGAATCGCATGCTCGATCTGCTTGTCGATGGCTCGTGCATCTCCAATGACTCTGGCATGGCCCGTGCAGCATTCTCCCAGTTCTCCGATGTCCTGGGCACGCCGACGCCGCGCTCTGTTGCCCTGGACCTGTCCGTGATCGGCCATCACTCCTTTGATCTCTCTGACCTCGAGCAGCCTTTCACGCCCGATGAAATTTGGGAGGCAATCAAGCGCCTTCCTTCCGGCAAAGCCCCTAGCCCCGACGGTTTCACAGCTGAATTTCTACGCACCTGCTGGCCCATCATTAAGGAAGACATCTGCCACGCCTTCAGCAAGCTATACTCCCTGAATGGCCTGGCCTTCCAACGCCTTAACGAAGCTCTGATCACGCTGCTGCCCAAGCGCCCGGACGCGGCATCCCTCTCCGACTATCGCCCGATCAGCCTGATTCACATCATCGGCAAGCTTTTTGCCAAGGTTCTCTCTTTGCGGCTGGCTCCGCGCCTTGGCGAGCTTGTTTCTTCCAACCAGAGCGCTTTCATTGCCGGAAGGAGTGTCCACGACAACTTCCTTCTTGTCCAGCAAACAGCCCGGCAACTCCATCATCTCAAGCAGCCCCGAGTCCTCTTAAAGCTGGACATTGCGCACGCCTTTGATTCGGTCTCTTGGCCGTTCCTCATGGAGGTTTTGCAGCACCTGGGCTTTGGCCCTCGTTGGCGCGAGTGGCGTCTCCCTGTTCGCCGACGACGTGGTTGTCTTCTGCCACCCCGACGCCGAGGAGCTCTCTACGGTCAGCAAGCTCTTGGACCGGTTCGGCGCCGCCTCTGGCCTGCGCACTAACTTTGCTAAGTGCCTCGCCGCACCAATTCAATGCCCCGACGACGTCTCTACCTCCATTGGCTCTGCACTCCCCTGCCCCGTTGTGGCCTTCCCGATCCAGTACCTGGGCCTCCCCTTGTCCATCAAGAAAGTGCCTCCATCCCAGCTCATGCCGATCATCAAGAAGCACATGCGCAAGTTGGCCACCTAGAAGGCCGCTCTCCTCAACCGTGGCGAGCGCCTCGCCTGGTTCGTCAAGTCCTGAGTGCCATGCCGGTGCACTTGCTCCTGGCTGTGGCAATCTCCCCTCCCCCCATCCTCAAGAAGGCGAATCACATCCTCCGTGATTTCCTTTGGCACAGACGCATGGATGCGCGCGGTGGCTCCTGTCTGGTCAGCTAGGCGCGCGTTTGCCGCCCTTGGACTTAGGCAGCTTAGGCATCCGCGAGCTCCGTCGAACTGGTATATTGATGCGCGTTCGCTGGCTCTGGCTGCAAGCTACTGACCCTACTCGTCCCTGGGCTCACCTCTCGCTACCCCATGACCCATAGGTGCTCCAATTCTTTCGAGCTTCTACAATCTGGTCCATTGGTGACGGCACCTCCTGCCGCTTTTGGATTGACCCTTGGCTGGACGGCAAGTCCATCCTCGACATTGCTCCTCATGTCACAGCCCTTGTCCCTCACTGAGCTCGCAACTCCCGCACAGTGGCGGACGCGCTCGCTGATCGCCGCTGGATCGGCGACATCCAGGGTGCTCTGGGTCTGGCGGCCACCGTGGAATATGTTAGCCTCTGGGCTACTCTCCAGCAGGTCGAGCTACTCCCCCGCCCGGACTCGATTCGCTGGCGTTGGACTGAAAACGGATGCTACTCGGCCTCCTCCTGCTACTCCGCCCTCTTCCATGGCTCCACCTCCTCAGCCACGTGGCAACTTGCTTGGCAAACCAGTGCACCAACCTCGGTGCAATTCTTTATTTGGCTGGCCTCCCTCAATCGTTGCTGGACCGCTGATCGCCTCGCGCGGCGCGGCCTACCCCACGAGCCGGCTTGTGTGCTTTGCTCTCAGGAGTCCGAGACACCACATCCTGGTGGGGTGTGTTTTTGCTCGGGCAACATGGCATGCAATTCTTTTATGGTGCTCCCCATCGACTGCCACCCCTGACGGCTCGGTTGGCCTCTTCGACTGGCTGCCTACTGCCCTCCTGGACATCCCGACGCCGAGACGTCGCGGACTCGCCACTGTGGCCTCTCTCGTCACATGGTCCCTCTGGCGGCACCGGAACGCCGTCATCTTTGACAAGATTGCGCCCTCCCTGTCATCACTTATAGCTGCCATCAAAGATGAGGCTCGCTCTTGGGCCATGGCCGGAGCTCGAGGAATGAACTTAGGGCTAGCTGTAACCTGATTTTGTCTTTTGGGGGCTGAGCAACCCCCTGTCTTCTGCTCGTCACGCCACCACAGCGTCGCTATTATTGTGCACGTCTCTGTGGTGACCTCCTGTAATTTCTAAAACCTTCTCCCATATCTATGCAATGATACGCCATCTGGGCGTATTCGAGAAAAAAAACAATGCATCCGTAGGTATATAGCCAGAACGAAAACATATTCACGGAAACGAAAAGTTCCATTTCCACGCCTGTTCCACGGGAACCGGAAAACACCGTTCCAGTTTTGTTTCTGTCTCCGCATAAAAAAATTCATTTTCACTTCCGTTTTGCAAATTTTCGTCTTTGTTTTCATATTTCCTACCAGTTTTCATTTTTTTCTCCTAAAAAGCGGAATGTTTCTGATCCATTTTCATCCCTCTTCGTCTAGTAGCTACACCGTCCGTGGGGATCTCTTTGGAGCTGTCGATCCGATCGACAGTCAGCTAGCTCGTTTTTCACGAGCTGGTATCAAGTTTTCTTTTGACAAATCCGCGTCTTCACAAGAGGAAGCGGATACGTACCAACTCGAATTAGTGTTGATGCTAGCTTGTTCGAAGTTGATCTGAAATGGATCAAAGGTAGACATGTTCCATGCATGTCTAGTCGTCTAGGTCTAGCTACCGGCGAAGTTTCTGCTGATTCACATGCGTTGTTGGCTTGTTGCCATAGGTTGATTAGAGTGGACTCTGCTGCCGTGCTGCGTTCCTGCCCAACAGCGGAGCGCCTATAAAGCATGAACTGACTCTGACACTTGGTTAAATATTCAGTGAAGCTCCGCCGTCGGCCACGATAGATCTGATAGAAAAAGAAAAGAGGAGACACCTCGTGGTCTGCGAGCTAGTTAAGGCTGAGTAGCAAGTTAGCAACGGTAGTCCATGCTGTTGCTTCCTGGAGGCTAAATCATCTCCCAAACTCTCCAACGGCAGAAGCCGATAGCAAGCCAGAAAGGTTTAGACTTGTTGAAAATCTGGGATGCAGAAATATTGTTGTGGAATTGGACTCCGTGGAGATTATTCATGCTTGCAATGCTGCAGTGGAGATCTAAAACCCATACACGGCAATTCGAATTCATGTTTTTTCCAGAATGCTCACGGTACTGGTTCGGCTGCTTCTTGACTTTGCAGGCCAATATAATTGGACATAAACTAAAAATACAAAGATGAACATGGTTCTGCGTACACCCATGCGGATTGTATCAAACTTGCTCGACCATTCTGGATAAGTATTTTTATGCTTAAGCAGCCCAACCAAAATTGGGAATCCCTAGGCCTGTGATTGGTGCTAGAAATACATTTGCATTTCACATACTTATTTGTGATATTTAGGCAGATAACACAAGTTTGAGCTAGTAGGAGTAAGTTACAGCAGCATGTCGACGAGAAGCTTTCTTGCCAATGATTGACTCGTGCCGAGCGTGGTAGGGCGGAGAGCACACGTTTCGAACAAGCTAATGAGTACCTCTACACATCATTCGGGTACCAATCGTTGTACTACAGCATATCTTGAGACAAAACAATCGAGCAAAAGGCTGGTACAAACATAAACAGTGTGGACATGACGTTGGCTGCGACGTTCAGACAGGTGCCGCCAATCATGCAGCGACAAGAGGTGGAACCTGGCTGCGCAGAATTGAAGGGTGAGGCCTACACCCACACATTACCACCGACCCAAGGTAAGTAAGCGGGGCTTTCACTAATCAATGCAGGCATGGGTGATTGTACTCCATGTCCAGTTTTCTTGGACAAGATCCGCGCCTCGTGTCATTAGTTATATTGAGAGGATGCACATATGCTATAGCTTGTTCCAAGTTGATCTGAGATCAAACTAGACATGCCCATATATATATATTCGAGATAGCTTTGCGTACGATGTTTTACGCGCGACACTACAATCCAATGTTTGTTGTTCACGTGAGGATTTGATCTAAGAGTGATTAGCTTGTGTCGTGCAGGCATCGGATGAAAAATTGTCGGAGGTGTAGGCGTGTAGCACCGCTAGCACATATATATTCCTGGCGATCAACAGCTGAGTGCCTATAGAGCATGAACTGACCGTGACACTTGGTTTCATATTCGTCGAAGCTGCATCATGGGCCACGATGCACTATAGACTAGATCTGATAGAAACAGAAACATGAGACACACCTCGTGGCCCGCGAGCGAGCTAGTTAAGGCTGAGTAGCGAGTTAGACTAGCCACAATGGAGAGTAACTTAGACTAGTAGCATGCATATGTTACTAGTGTATGTTACTATCTCTATAGTGAGGAGTAACATATATGTGGTGTCATGCAACATTTGATTTATTAGGTTGTAATATGTGTGATGTTACTCATACTACTAGTAACTATTTATGTTACCACATGAGTCTTTTTCTTCATTAATTACTTGTCACATCATCTTTTTTGCCTAGATATATGTGATGTTACTACCTATGTTACTCCCACTATGGATAGTCTTAGCAACTATTTAGTCCAAGCCGTTGACATCAACGTACCTACGGAGTCGGAGTGGCAGCAAGGAATAGCGCACTCCTCGTTAGGGTTTCATTTAGACCATGTGCTTTAGCCTGCTCCTCAGAAATTGTGTTTGCGATCAGACACACAAACAGAAGTGCAGCCTGGACTCTTTCTCTTTAATGATGTTTGATTAGATTGATATTGATCATCAGCTAGCCTAGTAATACAATATATCTATTTTTTCGATGGAGCCTAGAGAATATTTTGTGTGTAATCATCCTGATTTACCAACCATTTTATTGTTAATGTGATTACATATCACAAATGTACTTTAGGTGGGACAGTTGAGCCAATATTTTTTAACAATAATCAGAATTTGTTAATTTACAAAACAGAACATGAATTTATTTTATTTGGTTAGCCAATAAGACGTGATGCAGTTGGGCCGGCTTTTCAAGAGAAATGATAAAAAAAAGGTAAAAACGGAAACAAAGGTGGGGTTGAGACTTGAGAGGGAGGACAAAAATTAGAAACTGAGACGGAACCTTCTGCATTAGATCTCACCATAATCCTTTACGCCTGGATGCAATGTTTATGCGCCAAAAGTCAAAGCCATGTAATACGTCCATAGGCCAGTTTTCTACAATGAGGGATGTCACTTGCTGACACCCGTGTGATATGTGCATAAGCTATAAATACACTGTCCCTGGCTCGCTGCTGGGTAGAGGCAACTGTTCCTGGCTTTGTTTACGTATATAACTCGTGTGTGGTAACCAATGAGAGATCTTGTGTGGGAGGAGACCTTCGATCACTGATCTTTCTTTATTCTGGGGTGCATAGATCTGTAGAAGCTTGTAGATCACGGAAGCCTTTGTCTGCTACTCCCTTCATTTCAAGATAATTAATGTTTAAATTTTTTAAGTCAAATTTCACTAAGTTTAACTAAATCTACGTAAAAAGAATATTACCATCTACAGCATCTATTTTTTAGTGGGTAAAGGATGGTTGTACCTCTAGCCCATCCGAGATGAAACCCCTCGTTTTGGCACATGTTTTTTTTAGAAAAGAAGGTTGTACCCCGGTCTCTGCATCTGGATGATACATGCAGCCATATGATTAATTATTCACAAAGACCATACAAGGTGATACATCAATAAGCCTGAAACCACCATCTTGGAAACATCGTCGCTACTCCTATCCCCTTGATGAAGGCGTGCCGAATGTCCGGGCCTAATACCAAACAAACATCGCATCAAAGCCTAACATCTAAAGCCGGGTGTCCCATCCAAGCCACTATCTGGATTGGGTCCCACATCGGTCTGACACACTCCCAGTGAGCACCGCATGCTGCAAGGGCCGCCACCTCCATCATGCCTCGGTCCATCCTCAGAGTAGAACTGAAGCACCGACTTTGCCAGGCCTCTCTGCCATCAACGTCACCATGATGCCAGACAGCTTCCTCCTTCTGCGCGAGTCCATCTCCACGCATCAGACGTTTTGGCACATGTGTGTCTCATAAGCGGAATATTCTTTCAGTGGGGGTCGACGTTTTCGTCGTCAGCGAGGCGGTCGTGATTACTTTGTATATATATTTCATATTATAGTTCTTTATAGATTTTTTGATATACTTGCTCAAACTTTTATAAAATGACTTACGACAATCATAGAACTTCATTTATTTTGAAATGGAAGGAGTATAAGTTTCTTCCTTCACAAGTTTGGTTGACTTTAGGTTACATGTAAACGTGTGTGCGTGGTGAACCAACCTGTAGTTGGATAGTTAGGAGGACAGTGATATCCCCAGCCCACCAAGGTTCAAATCGTGGTGCTCTCATTATTTCTGGATTTATTTCAGGATTTCCGGTGATGCGCGTTCAGTGGAAGCAGACGTTTCCGTCTACTGTGAGGCGCCTGTGGTGACTTCGTCAATCTTAAGATGATATGCCGGATCAGTCTCTCGAAGGTGCTTATAGGTGTCGGGTCGGTGTGTATTCATAGAGATGAGTGTATGTGTGTATATATGAGTGCTTGCGTTTGTACTCTATTCTAAGCGTGTGTCGGTGCCAACCGTTATACTAAATACAAGGGTTTGTTTCTCAAAAGAAAAAGAAAAAGGATATAAGGGTTTTGTCTTAGTGCCTTGCCCAGTATTGACAATATTTTTGAATATACAACTGGTGCGCAACTAACGATGCAAGCGGGGGGAGGTTATCGGAAAATATCAAAACATAAATATAGTGCTATTTTAACAACAATTATAAATTGATGATTTTCGTTGATAAAGTGGGATGCCATTTGCACCCTAGATGCAACATTTTCAAATAAGATTCCACGATGGAAGCATTCTAATTTTCAAAAGTGCATTCCAATCTTCTACCTCATATTTTGACAATTTTTATACAAATTATCACATCTAACAGTTTTTATTCGCAAAACCGAGCATAGCTCAAAAGGTTAGGTTTCTTGTGGTTATGTTCTTGTCGACTACGAGACACCTATGGTAACTTTGTCAATCTCAAGATGTGATGCCAGCTCAGCACATGAGAGGTGTGTGTGTGCGCGTTCATAGGAAGTGAGTCTATATGGGCATTTATGATTATACTATGTTAAAAAACAGTTTTTCATTCATATTTCCCTATTTAGCAAAAGTTCATTTTAGTTTGTACACCATTCAGCAAGAGTTTTATCAGATTTTATCGCATTTAGTGATCTATCATGTGAGTCTTGATCATCAGGTACACATGACTCGTCGCAATGCTGTAATTTTCCATCAGTTGTTTTCCCATGAACCGATTGAATGGCTTGGTCAAGCATAACCTTCTTTTCTGACGGTTGTTCGATGCACGTACACACCACTTTGTCTTGATGAGTTACTTGATGAGTTACTTCTTTGCATCAGCAACTCTATGTTCAGTGGTTTCACCTCATTCTTCTTCAAGACATTTAATTTTGAATGTTGCATCCTACTCCACATAAGGGCATCTCCAATGGAGACCCGCAAAACTCGGGTATATGTCCATCCGGACATTTTTGTTCGCTTTTGCAATCCAATGCGGTCCTGCATTGGTCCGCGAAGTGGTGCGGACAAATTCCGGCAAATCGAAGACAAACGTGGGGGAGCTATACCGGAGGTTGGACATCCACTTGGGACGTGTTTGGTAGCCCGTGTACACCTCAAGCAGGCTGATTTGGGCCAACAAAAATGCGTTTGGTTGTGTATGAGATGGACCACCTCGCATCGGCATGAAACTTAAAGCAGTCCAGAGCCTGGCTCACTGGAAACCCTCAAATCGGCAGTTTCTAGCAAGCCAGGCTGAGCGCGGCGGAAAGGCGACGCAGGTCGCACGCGAGGGAACAAGGCGAAATCGAGGGGAGATGGAAATCGAGCGCGGTGGGAATCTAACCTCACACCCCCTCCATTTACTCGGTCACCACTAGCTCTAGGACAAGCTCCTCGTCTGTTCTTAGAACCGCAGCGACGACTACTCAGATCTGCGCAGGCGGCGGCGGAGGAGGCTGATACGTCCATTTTGCATCATGTCTACCTACTATTATTTACTATGTTTTATTGCATAATAATGCCTTTTGGATTAATTCTAATGCCTTTTCTCTCATAATATGCAAGGTATACATAAAGAGGAAGAATGTCGGCAGCTGGAATTCTGAACATGGAAAAGCTATATGTCAGAGTTACCTATTCTGCACATCTCCAAATGAGCTGAAAATTTACAGAGAATTATTTTGGAATATATGAGGAATGCTGAAGCAAATAACCACCAGAGGCAGCCCACCTGGGTTATGCCCTCCTCGTCCCACCTCTGGTGCCCCTCTTCTGGTATATAAATTATTTTGACCTAGAAAAAATGAGGAGAGGACTTTCGGAACGAAGCGCCGCCATCTCGAGGCGGAAGTTGGACAGGAGCACTTTTGCCCCCTCCCCCCGAAGGAGTGACTCTGCCGGGGGAACTTCCCTCCCAGAGGGAGAAATCATCGTCATCATTATCACCAACAACTCTCCCATCTTGGGGAAGGCAATCTTCATCAACATCTTCAGCAGCACCATCTCCTCTCAAACCCTAGTTCATCTCTTGTGTTCAATCTCTGCACCGGAACCTTAGATTGGTGCTTGTGGGTGACTAGTAGTGTTGATTACATCTTGTAGTTGATTACTATATGGTTTATTTGGTGGAAGATTATATGTTCAGATCCATTATGCTATTTAATACCCCACTGATCTTGAGCATGACTATCATTTGTGAGTAGTTACTTTTGTTCTTGAGGTCTGGGAGAAATCTTGTTGCAAGTAATCATGTGAACTTGATATGTGTTCAATATTTTGATGGTATGTATATTGTAATTCCCTTGGTGGTGTTATGTAAACGTCGACCACATGACACTTCACCATATTTGGGCCTAAGGGAATGCATTATGGAGTAGTTATTAGATGATGAGTTGCTAGAGTGACAGAAGCTTAAACCCTAGTTTATGCGCTATCTGTAAGGGACCGATTTGGATCCAAAAGTTTAATGCTATGGTTAGATTTTATCATAATACTTTTCTCATAGTTGCGGATGCTTGCGAGGGGGTTAATCATAAGTACGAGGCTTGTTCAAGTAAGAACAACACCTAAGCACCGGTCCACCCACATATCAAATTATCAAAGTAACGAACACAAATTGAACGAACATGATGAAAGTGACTAGATGAAATTCCCGTGTACCCTCAAGAACGTTTTGCTTATTATAAGAAATTGTTTTGGCCTGTCCTTTGCCACAAAAGGATTGGGATACCTTGCTTCACTTTATTTACCGTTACCATCACTTGCTCGTTACAAAATATCTTTCTATTAAACTATCTGTTACCAACAATTTCAGTGCTTGCAGAAAATTACCTTGCTGAAAACCACTTGTCATTTCCTTCTGCTCCTCGTTGGGTTCGACACTCCGAAAGGACTACGATTGATCCTCTATACTTGTGGGTCATCATAGGCGGCAGACGCGACAACATAAGTCTTTAGCAGCAGGAGCTTCTTCCCTCCTTCCTCGTGGACACCATCTGGTCGTCCTCAACTCAGCCATGCCCCCCTTCGTCCTCACTGTCTCTGGTAAGCAACATGACGCCCCTTCCCCTATGTTAGGTCGGTTGTTAGGCTGTTATGCAAGGTGTCGGATCAATTTCCCCATTGCTCAATGCACCCTCGATGTCGACTAGGTTATGGATGCACGGACGAAGCTAGTAGTTTGGGTTGCAACACTGATAGTGTGGTCTAGGCATGGCTCATGTTGATGCACAAGAGAGTTGTTCGTTGTGCTGAGAGGCCTCTCATCCATTATGGTCCAATGTTTAGCCGGGATCAAGAGAGGATGGCGAATCTGAACTACGTCTACAACTGCAAGGACATAGAGGCTCTGTGTATGCTTCAAGTGAAAAGAGCACCATTTGCCAGGCTTGTGCAAACCCTTAGGAGCAAGGGACTGCTAGAAGATAACATTCAAACCAGTGTGGAAGAGCAAGTAGCCATGTTCTTCCATGTTATTGTTCATAACCAGAGGTTGAGGATTATACACAACACCTTCAAGAGATCAATGGAGACCATCCCCAGGTACTTTAGGCAAGGATGTATGCTCTTGGGGAACTCAGAGGAGAGATGATTATGTCACCAACCGGCTGGACTCCTACTGTCGGGGATAGAGTAATCCTAATCCTATTAGAACTCCACATGTAACCCACCCCTCCAACTTATATAAGGAGGGGCAAGGCACCCTAAGAGGGGATGAAGTAATCTTGAAGGCTAGACACAACTAGAGGAGAGCCGGTTTATACGGTGACTCCCTCATGAGCATAATGAGACCTAGCCATAAACAGCATGTAGGGCTATTACCGGATGATGTTTCCCGGGGACCGAAGCTGTCTAAATCCTTGTCTTGTGTGTTGATCAACCTCGCGTCTCTCGTCTCGATCAACCCCTCTCAAGCTACCACATAGATGCATTGGCCTCACGACTAAGTCCTCACACTAGGACATCTGCCATGAAAAATCCACGACACCTACCAAGATTCACACTAGCCGAAGATGGTATACATACTTCAAGGTGAGCACTGATAGTATGTAGTTTATGCCTTGATATGCTTGTTATTGTTCGTCTATAGCCATAACACAATCTTGTAATGCCATTTCAGGATTGCATAGGGGTAATAAATGATACTCATGTCACTGCAAGAGTCCAATGGGATTGTGATGAACTGGCGCCTGAGGTGGAAGATGTGACACCTAACGATGTTGTCATCTCTAGCCATGGTGTGGAGGCATTTGACAATGAAGCCTGGAAGAACTAACGGATGAAATGGGCACAGGCAATGTGAGATAACAGAGGTCAGACAAGGATGTGAAGAAGAGAAGAAGAAGAAGAAGAAGAAGAAGAAGAAGAAGAAGAAGATAAGAAGAAACAACATCAACAACAAGAATAGGAAGAGGATGGATAACGTCGATGAACTTTCTCCTATTCAGCCATATGGCTCTTCATAATTTGTACCGCCATTCGATAGTAGTTAGTGATGTGGAGTGGGGTTGATCTTTAATGATTGGATGGGAAGACGGGGAAGAACACAAAAGGGAAATCACTCAAATAGACAAGAACTAGTCATAAATATGCTAAATCCATATACACACGGAGAGATACACGATCCAAAGTCAATAAGGGAGGATACAAATGGTAGCTAGTTCATCCCAATCCATGAGGAAAGTGGTCTTGAATCCTTAGAGGATCTTCCCACAAGGGGGTCTTGAATCCACTTGGGGGATCTTCTCCTAGGAGGTCTTGGTCTCCATAGGAGTAGGGTAAGTGGATGAGCAAAGCTCTATCTCAAATGAGCTCTAACCTTTGCTAACCCTAGATGGAGAGGGGAGAGATCTATATATAGTGCTAGTACAAGTTGCGGCGAGTTGGAGGGATACATGGGCCGTCGACCCATTCATTGTACGCACACAGGGGCCGGATGTCTGGTGGCTCGCGTCGGGCCGGATGTACGGGGTCAGGGCCGGATGTCCGGGCTGGCGGGGGCCAATTCCGGTTGCTCTCTAGATAGGAGGGCCCGGATTTCCGGGCGTCGGGACAGATGTCTGGTGCCTGTAGGTGCTTGGCATCCGGCTCACTGCTGGGGTTGACATCTCTAGGGGCTGGATGTCCGGGGCCTGTAGCCTTTCTCTGGTTCCTCTCGTTGTGCTCCTTCGCTCATGTACTTGGGGACTTGTCCAACATCACGAGCATCCCTGAGAGAGTCTTCTTGGTACCTAATCACACATAGAATTACGGATTTAGGTAGTAGCCATATCTCACGTGGGTCATACTGAATGTCACTAAGGAGAGATGTCACCTCGGTCACGAGAGCTCTTGCATGTGTTCGTGTCATCGGTCCACTTGGCACTTGGGGAGATGTAGGTAAGTCCATGGGGATGACTGATGACCCACAATTATATGGGATCAATTGTAGCCTTTTTGATAAGTAAGAGTGTCGAACCCAACAAGGAGGAGAAGGAAATGACAAGTGGTTTTCAGCAAGGTAATGTATGCAAGTGCTAAAATTGTAAGTAACAGAGTAGTTTGATAGCAAGATAATTTGTAACGAGAAAGTAACAGTAATAGTAAAAAAAGTGCAGAAAGATAGCCCAATCCTTTTGAGGCAAAGGACAGGCCAAAACGGTCTCTTATAATAAGCAAAACATTCTTGAGGGTACATGGGAATTTCATCTAGTCACTTTCATCACGTTGGTTTGATTCGTGTTCGCTACTTTGATAATTTGATATGTGGGTGGACCGGTGCTTAGGTGCCATTCTTACTTGAACAAACCTCCTACTTATGATTAACCCCCTCGCAAGCATCCACAACTACGAGAAAACTATTAAGAATAAATTCTAACCATAGCATTAAAGTTTTGGATCCAATCGGTCCCTTATGGAATAGCGCATAAACTAGGGTTTAAGCTTCTGTCACTCTCGCAACCCATCATCTAATTACTACTCCACAATGCATTACCTTAGGCCCAAATATGGTGAAGTGTCATGTAGTCGACGTTCACATGACACCACTAAGGGAATCACAACATACATACTATCAAAATATCAAACACATATCAAGTTCACATGATTACTTGCAACAAGATTTCTCCCGTGACCTCAAGAACAAAAGTAACTACTCACAAGTTATAATCGTGCTCAAGATCACAGCAGTATTAAATAGCATATTGGATCTGAACATATAATCTTCCACCAAATAAACCATATAGTAATCAACTACAAGATGTAATCAACTACAAGATGTAATCAATACTACTAGTCACCCCACAAGCACCAATCTATAGTTCCGGTACAAAGATTGAACACAAGAGATGAACTAGGGTTTGAGATGAGATAGTGTTGTTGAATATGTTGATGGATATTGCCCTCTCCAAGATGGGAGAGTTGTTGGTGATGATGATGACGATGATTTTTCCCCTCTGGGAGGAAAGTTCCCCCGGCGGAAGCGCTCCGTCGGAGGGCAAAAGTGCTCCTGCCCAAGTTCCGCCTCGAGACGGTGGTTCCCCGTCCCGAAAGTCCTCTACTTTTATTTTCTAGGTCAAAATGACTTATATACCAGAAGAGGGGCACCGAGGTCAGCTGGGCTGAGCACAACCCACCAGGGCATGCCTGGGGGGCCAGGCGTGCCCTGGTGTATTGTGCTCACCAGGTGGCCCCCCTTCGGTAGTTATTTGCTCCATTATTTCTTATTTATTCCATAAAATTTTCTCGTGAAGTTTCAGCTTATTTGGAGTTGTGTAGAATAGGTGGCCCGACGTAGCTTTTCTTGGTCCAGATTTCCAGCTGCCGGAATCCTCCCTCTTGGTGTGAACCTAGCATATTATGAGAGAAACGGCATTAGAATTACCCCAAAAAGTGTTATTATGCATAAAAAAGTTATAAATAATAGTAGGTAAACATGATGCAAAGTGGACGTATCAAGTCCCCCAACTTAGACCTCACTTGTCCTCAAGCGAAAAACCGAAATCGAAAAACATGTCCACATGCTTAGGGAGAGAGGTGTCGATAAAAACAAAATACGGACATAGAAGCATCATGTGAATTATAACAACAACAAACTTAAACATAAAACTTTTATCATAGACTTCTCATGAATAAGTAATAATTCATCTCACCATCGAAGTATAAAACATTAACTCTATTGGAAACCAACAAAATATGTTCTCAGTCAACTTTGCAACTACAATTCATCATCTTTTCAGGAAGGGTCATGTATCAGAGCCTTTAGGCAAGTCCAACTACAATTTCGCCTCCCAATGTATTCGCCTCGAGGGTGATGTCAACAATAATAACTCATGCTACCCATATCCTACTGGATATATGTGCCTAGATCTTTCCTCACCACATGATGCTTGCCAAAAGAGAAAATAAAAAGGAAAAGAGAGAAGACTTGACTCTTGCATGAAAGTAAATACATAAAAGTAAAAGATAAGCCCTTTGCAGAGGGAAACAGAGGTTGTCATGCACTTTTTGTTTGTATGCTCAATCCCTTAGTTCAAGAGAATGTCACGTTATATTGTCCCTTGTGATGGCAACCTTTATTATGCAATCTGTCGCTTTTATTCTTCACCATCACAAGTTCGTACAACGCTCAATTTTATCTTACACTGAATGATCTCACACTTTTAGAAGCAATTTTTATTGCCTTATTGAACCGATGGCAACTTACTTGAAGGATCTTACTCAATCCATATGTAGGTATGGTGGACTCTCAAAACAAGATGTGGGTTTAAGGGTTTTTGGATGCACAAGTAGTATCTCTACTTATTAGTGCGGAATTTCTGGCTAGCAAATATGGGGGGCAAGCACCACATGTTGAAGGATCTCTGACAATATAACTTCTATTGAATATGAACAAACATAAATCATTATGTTGTCTTCCTTGTCCAACATCAACAATTTTGGCATATAATACTTTGATCGGGGCTCACAATCACAAAAGATTTTCAAGATAGTGTATTTGCATGTGAATCTTCTCTTCCCGTATTAACTATTTCATGAATTGCATCATTGACCAATGCTATTTTTGTCAATCTCCAATAAACTTTTCTACTTATACTTTTCCTTATGTGATGTCATTACTCACCATAAGATTAGCATATGATGTTTTTCATTTATTTCCTTTCTTTTTATTGCAACAAGAAAGTAAATAAAGTAAAACTCAAACTAAACTTTATTATATATCTCGCACATGATTACAAGGATAGATCACTAAGCATACTCTCAGAAAGAAAGGATCGAACTAAACTTTTATTCATCCAAAGCAAAAGATAACTATGGATCGAACTAAGATAAGTAAAGGCAAAAGACAGTGGAGGTGATACGATACCGGGGCACCTCCCCCAAGCTTTCCGTAAGCCAAGGGGTGTGCCCATACCCGATACTCAATTTTCTTTTTGTGACGAAGAAGGATGTGGTGGTGATGATGCAGTAGCGATCTTGTCTTTCTCTTTCTCCAACTTACGCCGGAGGGTAAAATTATCTATCCTCAACTCATCATTCTCCATCTCAAGCTTTATTATCCTCTTGCATAATGCCTCCATGCTCTCGTTCTTGAAACGAGGAGGAACTGATTCATCTTCATCTTCCTTCGAAGTCCATCTATAGTGCTCCACATCCCCATAAACCTTCGGGTTTGCAATATAATCAGCAACATAGCTCTCACCCTCCGAGTCTTGGAATGACATATTTTCGGATCTATCAGGAAAACAACAAGAAAAGAAAACATGAGATTTCTCTGTGATACGATGGTCAAAAGGTTCGGGGGTATATAAAGATTTTTTATCTTGGGAAACAAGAAAACGGAAGAAAACCAGAGTTTGGAAGGTACCCGAGGTGGGCACAACCCAGCTGGGCGCGCCTGGCAAGCCATATGCGCCCTGGTGTCTTGTGCCCACCAGGGTGACCTTCCTGGTTGTTTCTTATTTTCATAATTTTTGTTATATTCCAAAACAGACAGATAATATTTTTGCGGATTTTTCGGAGTCCATATACTTACTGTATCACGTACCTCCTCTTTTTCACGATTCTGGAGTGTTCCGAAAGGTTTCTTTTATGTGTTCTTCCGGTGTAATAGTTTGGATAATATTGCTTTCAACATTAATGGGCATACCTGAGATATAATGTTTTATTCGTTGCCCATTAACAACCTTCGGGTTAGTACCTTTGGCATTATTTATTTTTATAGCTCGAGACCGATAAACCTCATCGATAACATAGGGTCCTTCCCATTTGAAGAGGAATTTTCCTGCAAAGAATCTGAAACGAGAGTTGTACACAAGAACATATTCTCCAACTTGGAACTCACGCTTTTGGATTCTTTTATCATGCCACCTTTTAACTTTTTCCTTAAATAACTTGGCATTTTCATAAGCTTGGTGTCGGTGTCAAAACTGGCGGATCTCGGGTAGGGGGTCCCGAACTGTGCGTCTAGGCAGATGGTAACAGGAGACAAGGGACACGATGTTTTACCCAGGTTCGGACCCTCTTGATGGAGGTAAAACCCTACGTCCTGCTTGATTGATATTGATGATGCGGGTATTACAAGAGTAGATCTACCACGAGATCAAGGAGGCTAAACCCTAGAAGCTAGCCTATGGTATGATTGTTGTTCGTCCTATGGACTAAAGCCATCCGGTTTATATAGACACCGGGGAGGGCTAGGGTTACACAGAGTCGGTTACAATGGTAGGAGATCTACATATCCATATCGCCAAGCTTGCCTTCCACGCCAAGGAAAGTCCCATCCGGACATGGGACGAAGTCTTCAATCTTGTATCTTCATAGTCTTGGAGTCCGGCCGATGATGATAGTTTGGCTATCCGGACACCCCCTAGTCCAGGACTCCCTCACTTGGGTTCTCCATTCATCTAATGAGCTAATATCAAATAACCTCTTCTCACCAGCAAGTTTGAAATCATAGTTGAGTTGTTTAATTGTCCAATATGCTTTACGTTCTAATTCAAGAGGCAAATGACAAGATTTTCCACAAACCATTTTATAAGGATACATACCCATAGGATTTTTATATGCTGTTCTATAAGCCCAAAGTGCATCATCTAATTTCTTAGATCAATTCTTCCAGGACCTATTGACAGTCTTTTGCAAAATTAAATTTTATTTCTCTATTGCTAAGTTCAACTTGACCACTAGACTGAAGATGATAGGGTGATGCAATTCTATGGTTAACATCATACTTGGCAAGCATTTTAGGAAAGCTCCATGAATAAAGTGTGAACCACCATCAGTCATTAAATATCTAGGGACTCCAAACTTTGGGAAAATAACTTTTTAAAGCATTTTAATAGAGGTGTTTTGATCAACACTACTAGTTGGAATAGCTTCTACCCACTTAGTAACATAATCAACAACAACCAAAATATGAGTATACCCATTAGACGAAGGAAAAGGTCCCATGTAATCAAAGCCCCAAACATCAAATGGTTCAACAACAAGTGAATAATTCATAGGCATTTCTTGACGCTTACCGGTATTGCCTATTCTTTGACATTCATCACAAGATAAGACAAACTTACAAGGATCCTTGAAGAGAGTAGGCCAATAAAAACCAGATTGCAATACCTTGTGAGCAATTCTGTCTCCTGCATGATGTCCTCCATAAGCTTTGGAGTGACATTTCCGTAGGATTTGTCCCTGTTCATGCTCAGGTACACAATGTCTAATAATACCATCTACTCCTTCTTTATAAAGATGTGGGTCATCCCATAAGTAATGTCGTAAATCATAGAAGAATTTTTCTTTTGTTGGTATGTGAAACTAGATGGTAAATATTTAGCAATAATGTAATTAGCATAGTCAGCATACCAAGGAGTGTTATGAGAAACATTTATTGCAGCTAACTACTCATCAGGAAAACTATCATCAATAGGTAGTGGGTCATCAAGGACATTCTCCAACCTAGACAAGTTATCAGCCACAGGGTTCTCTGCTCCTTTTCTATCAGTGATGTGAAAATCAAATTCTTGTAGCAAAAAAACCTATCGAATAAGTCTAGGTTTGGAATCTTTCTTTTCCATAAGGTATTTTATAGCAGCATGATCGGTGTGAACAATAACTTTAGAGTCAACAATGTAAGATCTAAATTTATCACAAGCAAACACCACTGCTAGAAATTCTTTTTCAGTAGTAGCATAATTCCGTTGTGCACTGTCTAAAGTTTTACTAGCATAATGAATAACATTTAGTTTCTTATCAACTCTTTATCCTAGAACAACACCAACATCATAATCAATAGCATAACACATAATTTCAAAAGGCAAGTTCCAATCAGGTGGTTGAACAATAGGTGCAGAAATTAAGGCTTTCTTGAGTGTTTCGAAGGCTTCTAAACAATCATCATCAAAAACAAAAGGAATATCCTTTTGCAAAATATTTGTAAGAGGTCTAGAAATTTTAGAAAAGTCTTTGATAAATCTCCAATTGAAACCAGCATGACCAAGGAAACTACGAATACCTTTGATATCTTTAGGACATGGCATTTTCTCAATTGCATCAACCTTAGCTTTGTCCACCTCAATACCTCTTTCAGAAATTTTATGGCCCAAAACAATACCTTCATTAACCATAAAGTGGCACTTATCCCAATTCAAGACAAGATTTGTTTGCTCACATCTCTGCAAAACTCGATCAAGATTGCTTAAATAATCATCAAAAGACTTCCCATAAACAGAAAATTCATCCATGAAAACCTCAACAATCTTTTCACAAAAGTCAGAGAATATAGCAGTCATACATCTTTGAAAGGTAGCAGGTGCATTGCATAAACCAAAAGGCATAAGTCTATAAGCATAAGTTCCAAAAGGACAAGTAAAAGTGGTCTTCTCTTGATCAGGTTGAGAAACGGGTATTTGTGAGAAACCAGAATATTCATCAAGGAAGCAAAAATGTGTGTGCTTAGATAATATTTCTAGCATTTGATCAATAAAAGGCAAAGGGTAATGATCTTTTGTAGTTGCTTTGTCTAAATTTTCTAAAATCAATTACCATTCTATAGCCTGTAACAATTATTTGTGGAATGAGTTCATTCTTATCATTAGGAACAACAGTCATACCTCCCTTCTTAGGGACACAATGAACAGGACTTACCCATCTACTATCAGCTATAGGATAGATTATACCTGCTTCCAGAAGTTTTAATATTTCTGTTCTTACCACTTCTTTCATCTTCGGATTTAACCGACATTGGTGATCAACAACGGGTTTAGCATCAGGTTCCATATTAATTTTGTGCTGGCATAGAGTGGGACTAATGGCCTTAATATCATCAAGTGTATATCAAATAGCAGCTCGGTGCTTCCTTAGAATTTTCAATAATATTTCTTCTTCATGTTTTGAAAGGTTAGCACTAATAATAACATGATATATCTTATTCTCATCAAGATAAGCATATTTCAAAGTGTCTTTCAATTGTTTTAATTCAAACACAGGATCACCTTTAGGTGGAGGAGGACCTCCTAGAGTTTCAATAGGCAAATTATGTTTAAGCAGAGGATGTTGTTCAAAGAAAATCTTATCTATTTCATTTCTTTCATGCATATGTAAATCATTTCATGGTCTGGCGGATATTATTCTAAAGGATCAGTAGGAGGTACAACAATAGAAGCAAGAACAATTATTTCATTGGTACTAGGAAATTCTTTTTATGAGGTTTTCTACTGAACTTGGAAAAATTAAACTCATGAGACTCATCACCAAAGCTGACACCGACTGTTTGTTTCTCACAATCTATTTTAGCATTGATGGTGTTCAAGAAAGGTCTACCAAACACAATGGAACAAAAGTCATCTTGTGGGGAACCAAGAAAAAGAAAATCAGTAGGATATTTTAGTTTCCCACACAAGACTTCAACGTGTCTAACAATCCCAAGTGGTGTGATGGTGTCTCTATTAGCAAGTTTAATAGTAACATCTATGTCTTCTATTTCAGCGGGTGCTATGTCATTCATAATTTCTTGATATAAGGTAAAAGTAATAGTACTCACGCTAGCACCTATGCACATAAACCATGATAACAGTGATCTCCTATTTTAACTGAGACAACATGCATGCCAATAACGGGTCTGTGTTTATCCTTTTTATCAGGTTTGACAATTCTAGCAGCTTCATCACAGAAGTAAATAACATGCCCATCTATATTTTCTTCCAAGAGATCCTTAACCATAGCAACACTAGGTTCTACCTTGATTTGTTCAGCTGGCTTTGGTGTTCTAGTATAACTTTTATTGACCACAGTTGAAACTTTAGCATATTCCTTCATCCTAATAGGGAAAGGTGGTTTCTCAATATAAGCAGTAGGAACAACTGGATCAACATTATAAATAATAGTTTCATCTTTAGCTATTACCGGTTCTTTAATTGGTGGGTGATATTTAAACCACTTATCTTTAGGGAGATCAACATGAGTAGCAAAAGATTCACAAAGGGAAGCTACTTTCTCAGAGTCAAGTCCATATTTAGTGCTAAACTTTTGAAAAGCATCGGTATTCATAAAAGATTTAACACAATCATACTTAAGCTTAATACCCGACTCTTTACCTAAGTAGGGTTCCCAATCTTCAGAGTTGCCTTTAATTATTTCTAAGAGATCCCACCAGAATTCAATAGTCTTCTTCATAAAAGAACCAGCACAAGAAGTATGAAGCATGGATCGATCATTATGAGAAAGCCGAGCATAAAAATTCTGAATGATAATTTCCCTTGAGAGCTCATGATTGGGGCATGAATATAACATTGACTTAAGACTCCCCCAAGCTAGAGCGATACTTTCTCCTTCATGAGGCCAAAAATTATATATATAATTCCGATCATAATGAACTAGATGCATAGGATATTTTTTTTGGTGAAACTCCAATTTCAATCGATTCCAGTTCAAAGATCCAATATCATCGCATAGCCTATACCATGCCAATGCTTTTCCCTTCAAAGATAAAGGGAAAACCTTCTTCTTAACTTCATCTCCGGGTAAACCTGCAAGCTTAAACAATCCACAAATTTCTTCCACATATATCAAGTGCATATCAGTTTTTTTGGTTCCATCTCCTGTATAAGGATTAGCTAGCATTTGTTATATCATACCCGAAGGAATTTCATATTCAATATTTTCAGTAGGTGCGGTAGGTTGAGGTGTAACTAATTGTGTTTTCGGTCGAGGTGAAGATACCCCGAACAAAACCCTCAAGGGATTCTTTTCCATAGAAACAAGTGACAATAAATTTTAGCACTTAGTAATAATTTTTCCTTATCAATTTCCACTTACCAAGAGCGCTTCACTCCCCGGCAACGGCGCCAGAAAAGAGACTTGATGACCCATAAGTATATGGGATCAATTGTAGCCTTTTCGATAAGTAAGAGTGTCGAACCCAACGAGGAGCAGAAGGAAATGACAAGTGGTTTTCAACAAGGTAATGTCTGCAAGTGCTGAAATTGTAAGTAACATAGTAGTTTGATAGCAAGATAATTTGTAACGAGCAACTAACAATAATAGTAACAAAAGTGCAGTAAGGTAGCACAATACTTTTGAGGCAAAGGACAGGCCAAAACAGTCTCTTATAATAAGAAAAACATTCTTGAGGGTACACGGGAATTTCATCTAGTCACTTTCATTATGTTGGTTTGATTCGTGTTTGCTACTTTGATAATTTGATATGTGGGTGGACCGGTGCTTAGGTGTTGTTCTTACTTGAACAAACATCCTACTTATGGTTAACCCCCTCGCAAGCATCCGCAACTACGAGAAAAGTATTAATAATAAATTATATCCATAACATTAAACTTTTGGATCCAATTGGTCCCTTACAGAATAGCGCATCAACTAGGGTTTAAGCTTTTGTCACTCTCGCAACCCATCATCTAATTACTACTCCACAACGCATTCCCTTAGTCCCAAATATGGTGAAGTGTCATGTAGTCGATGTTCACATGACACCACTAAGGGAATCACAACATACATACTATCAAAATATCGAACACATATCAAGTTCACATGATTACTTGCAATAAGATTTCTCCCGTGACCTCAAGAACAAAAGTAACTACTCACAAGTGATAATCATGCTCAAGATCGGAGGGGTATTAAATATCATATTGGATCTGAACATATAATCTTCCACCAAATAAACCACATAGTAATCAACTACAAGATGTAAGCAACACTACTAGTCACCCCACAAGCACCAATCTATAGTTTTGGTACAAAGATTGAACACACACTACAAAAAAGACACATCCATGACATTTTGGGCCGAACGATATTTTTTTCTTTCATGCTTATGACACTTCTATGATGATAATTGTGACAAAACCCGGTATCATCATAGATGTGCTGGGCTCCTACTTCTATGACAAAAATCATGACAGGAAATGGGCTTTTCATCCTGGGCGGGCCGGAGACGCAGCTGCATGACATTCTTTGGGTCGTCATGACGGAGAAAAACGTGGTAGAAGCGAGGGCAAGGAAAATATCGGGGAGTTCCCGGTTATGATGGGTTGTCGGGGGCCGAGCGATGCGCGTTTCTCTCGTACACGTAGGCGCGGGGGTGCGAGGCGTTGGGCTCTAACTGAACCCGAGCAAGGCATTAGCCTACTGAACCCGAGCGATTGCACTGCAGGCTACGCGTTGCTAAACCTGAGCGATCGATTGATGGCTGTTAACTGAACCTGATCAAGCAATTCCTTCACTACTGCTGCTAACTGAAGCCGATCGAACTTGCTGCCTCTTGATGAAGAGTGAGCGTTGTTGGGGGGTTGGATGAACAGTTCCCGGTGGGGGGTTGGATGAACAAGAACCTATGGTAGTAGAGGCCATTGTTGATGGATGAACAGGACCCCGATCGATCGAGTCGGTGGATGAATAGGAACCCGTGGAGGGTTGGATGAATAGGACCCCGTGGAGGGCTGGATGAACAGGACCCCGTGGAGGGCTGGTTGAACAGTAGCCGGTGGAGGGATGGATGAACAGTAGCCCGTGGAGGGGTGGTTGAACAAGACCCCGTGGAGAGGTTTGATTGAACAGTAGCCGGTGGAGCACGGTGGAGGCTGGATGAACAGGAGCCCGTGGATGAACAGTCTGTCGGGAAAACTGATCCGCGGACACCTATGGGGCCGGCAGACCGGGCCCCTTTCGGTTCGGCGGGGGGCGGAGGTCGCACGAAGAGCAGATCGAGTCGAGGCACACGAGCAGTTTACCCAGCTTCAGAGCTCTCCGGAGAGATAATACTCCTACTGCTGCTTGTCTGATTGTATTCTGTTCTTGCTCTAGAGAGCCGAGTGTTTTCTGGCTTTGAAATGATCTGAAGCTCTCGAACTAGTCGAACTAGTCGAACTGAACTTTCCGAACCCCCTCTACGTTGCGCATGGGCCTCCTTTTATATGCACAAGGGGTCACCGACAGGTGACAACGCAGAGAAGGGTAAAAATGTAAAAAGAGAGGTAGTTGGTACAGCTACTTGTACAGTGCTTTCTACCTAACCCTAACGGCAGGGGACAAGGGCATTAAATGCCCGTCTGTGTCGCCCTAATAGTGTAGAAAAGGACCGTCAGGGGCACCACCGTCCGCCACGATGGCGATCTTGTCAGCATCGCATGGCACCGCTTACCGCTGGCTGCACAGCCTTCCGCCACGCGTGCCTGGAAAGGCCCCCAGGGCGACACGTTGGTGGATGCGCTGGAGCGTGGGCGCAGAGTGGCCGCTTTCCGCGGCAAGCGTCTTGCCGCGGTCGTGGTCTTGTCGCGCCCGGAAGCTTGTCGCTCGCCGAGCCTTGCCGGGACGCGTGGCGCGTTGCGGCAAGTTCCTTGAGATGCCTCGGTTGGCCTTCCTGGCAAGCTCCTCTTGCCGGGGCCTTGTCTTCTTTACTTGAATACTTTGTTCTTGAACGGCTCCAAAGGAGCCACGGATTATCTTGGCGGTCACCCGGCAAGCCCTTGCCGCGGGGCGCTGCAACTGCCCGTGCACAAGTTCGGGGTACTAGGGTACCCCTATTCTAGTACACCGACAGGAGCCCCCGGGCCTGGGCCACACACGGTGCCGAGCGCTGTTGGGCCAGGCCCAAAACAGGGCACGGGAACGCGCGGCCCGAGTAACGCCGAGTCTTGCTCTATACCCACCGCGCCCTCCCCCAACGGCACACGCTGAATGCGGCATCGTGGGAGAGATCGTGGGGGGGTTCTTTATTCGGAAGGGCGAAACGTCCGCCCCTCCCTCTTTATAAGCAGGGGAAACAGGGGCAGTTTCCCCACTTCTCCGGTTGTTGCTCCAAGTCCAGAAATCTCCACCGCTCCCCCCTTCTCCTTAGAGCCGAAAGAGAGCAGCGTTCCGTCCCCCGTCCCCCGTCGCCACCAGCACCACCACACCGTCGATCTCCCCTGCCACTTCCGCCATGGCTCCGAAAGCCGACAAGGGGAAGGGCGTGAAATCGGTCGAGGCGCAGCGGCTCGCGGCGCTGCGGAAGGAGCGGGCCATCTTCCCCCCTCAGCTCGGCGCCAAGGAGCTGAGGGAGTACTACTACCTTTTTTGGTCGACGGAGACGCGTGCGCATCCGCGCACGAGGGTACTCCCGGCCACCGCATCGGAGCTGGCTCCAACCGGGTACCCGTTCTTCGCACTTTTCTTCTACTGTGGGCTCTGCCCGCCCTTCTCGGAGTTCTTCTGTGATATCATGAACACGTACGGCCTCCGCCTCCTAGACTTCTCCCCCAACGCCGTCCTCACGATGGCAGTTTTCGCACATTTGTGCGAAAACTTTGTCGGAGTCCACCCCAATGTAGCACTTTTCCGCCACTTCTTCATGCCTCGGGTCGAGAGAGGAGAGCCGCTTGCCGGAGGGATCGCCTGGATCTCGAGAGTCGGAAAGAAGGAGGCATATCTGGAGGGTGAGCTTCGCAGCAAATGGGAGGAGTGGAGAGCGGAGTGGTGTTGGATTGTTGAGGAGAACCCGCAGCTGTTCATCGCCGTGCGCCAAGCCCCAATAGTACGCGGCAACGATTGGAGCAACGTGGCCCCGGAAGATGACAGGCTGAAGATCGCCGTCACCAGAATCCTTCGCCTTAGGCTTGCCGGGCTCACTGTAGGCGCTGTCGGCGCAAATTTCCTTCGCTGCCGCATTACCCACCTGCAAGAGAGAGGGAGACCTGCCTGGGAGTTCAAGAACTCGGCGGACATCATGAGGCTGCGCCCGGGCCTCAACTTCAATTTCACCGTCCTGGAGCTGGATGCAATGCTCTTGGAGCTCTTCAAACGCGACCCTCAGCACCCGTTCCTGTTGCCGAGGGGCGTTGTTCCTTTGTGCAATAATTCTTCTCTTGACCGGATCCGCGCGATGATGCCGTTGTGCGACTCTCACGGAATCGCCCCAACTTGGCAAGAACCGGCGGATGACGTCGTGCGGGCATTCTTCGACAGCCTGGAGGAAGTGCCGATCCGCGCCGACGAGCAGAGGAGCCTCACCCGTGACACTACCGAAGCAGAGCTGCAGCACATCGCCACTAGGGAGGAAGAGGCCGCGACAGCAGCTGCCGCGGGCGAGTTTGGGTTCACCGAGGCAGAGGCAGAGGCAGCGGAGGCGGCAAGCCTTGCCGAGCGCGGGGAGTTCGCTGGCGAGGAGGATCTTGCCGGCCCCGAGGCCGGGCCGAGCGAGCCCGGCGAGGAAGAGCCAGAGCCTTCAGACAGCCTGCCGCAAGTGGAGCCCCCGGCTGCACCAAGAAGGCGTCTCCGCAGGGCTGGTGATGCAGCAGGGCGGTAGATGGGTCCACAGCCGCCGAGCGGCGCGACATGCTCCACCGTGGCAAGCACCGTTGCCGCGGGAGCGCCTCCCGCCGCTGCGACAACTGGAGCGGGACCTTCCCGGTCCACCGCTGCTGCTCCCACCAAGCGGACAAGGGAGCCCACTCCTCCGCCTCGTCGCACCGGAGGCGAGCCGGACTTTGATCTCTCCGCGCTCAACTCCGATGACGAAGAAGAAGAGTAAGCTTTTCTTGTTGTCTTCGTAGTTCTTCAATCTTGCCGCTTTCATTCTGTATCTAACTTGCTTCGATCTGAACCCATCCCTTTTCAGGACGCTGGCCCAGAGAGCGGCGAAGAGGGCCAAGGCCTCGGTGATCATCATCGAAGACGATCCCACCGTGTCAGCAGGGGGCGTGCCTGAGCCCACCTTGCCGGACCTGGCCACTACTCCGCAAAGCAGCGCCCAGTGCAGCCCCCAGCGTAAGTTTATAATTTACTTCCCGCCGTCAGGTGCGCATGGTTGCTCTTTTCTCTTACTGATATCTTGATTGTTGGATTTGTGTAGGAGCAGAGGAGCCTCACCAGGAGGGCCCAGAAGCCGCCCCCGAAGCGCCATCTGCTTTGACTACGCCGCCAAGGGTAGAGTCCCCGGCAAGGGAGCGTTCTCCGGCAAGGGAGAACTCTCCGGCAAGGGCCAATTCTCCGGCAAGGGAAGACGCCAGTGATCCTCCGACGGCTGACACCGCGGCTGCAGATCCTATCACAGGTAATCCACTTGCCTAAAAACTTGCCCTTGGGTTTTTGTCCTTCTGACTTTGTTTTTGCATATTCGCTTGACTTCTCTCCATTCTTCGTTCTTCAGATCCACCCACCACTGAGCCGATGGAGACCGAAGCCGCTGAAGGAGAGGCCGGTTGAAGAGGATACTGCAAAATCCAAAAGCAACAGGCAGGATTGTCGAGTGGGCACTGGAACTGTCAAGCTTTGGCCTCAAGTTTGAAAGCACTTCAACTATCCAAAGCAGAGCATTGGCAGAATTCATAGCAGAGTGGACGCCAACACCAGATGAAGAGATTCCAGAGACGAGCATCCCCGTCAAGGAGGCAAGCAAAGAGTGGCTAATGTACTTTGATGGTGCCTTCTCGCTGCAAGGCGCCGGTGCGGGCGTGCTGCTTGTCGCACCCACCGGAGAGCACCTCAAGTACGTAGTCCAGATGCACTTTCCCAAGGAGCAAGCAACAAACAATACTGCAGAGTATGAAGGCTTGCTTGCCGGTCTCAGGATCGCGGCAGACCTTGGGATTAGGAAACTCATTGTCAGGGGAGACTCAAAACTTGTCGTCCGCCAAGTGAACAAGAACTATCAGAGTCCGTTGATGGAAGCTTATGTTGATGAAGTGAGAAAGCTACTGAGCCGATGGAGACCGAAGCTGCTGAAGGAGAGGCCGGCGCTGATGAACCCGCCGGCGAAGAGGCCGCCAAGGCTGCCGCCGCAAAAGCCGGCGAGGGATCCGGTGGTCGTACTGATGGCCCCGAGGCCGCAGGAGCGCTAGGCGCTGCACCGACCACCGATCCTCCCGCCGCTGCCGCAGAGCCAGACTCCGAGGAGCCCCAGCCCGGCGCCTACTTGAAGGCCGGCGACGGTGTCTTCATCAAGCTCCCCTGGGCTTCGAGCTACATGGCGCCGGTCGAGGGAGAAACTTTCGACGGAGAGGTGCTCGCCTCTGCCGGACTGGCGCTGGTTGACGCGCCAAGCAGCAGCGAGGAGCCCGAAGAGGAGCGGCTGCTGTGGAAGCTAACGTCGCTCTACCGCGCCCGGCAAGCCAAGCTGGCTTCCCGAGAAGCGCTTGTCGCGAGGACGGGAGTCGACATTGAGAAACGCGCGGAGGAGCTTCGGGATCTCAGGCAGGAGACTCTCCGGAGCTTGGCGGAGGAGCGGGAGCAAGTCGCCGAGGAGAGGAAGGCCTTCCTCCTCGCGAAGGCTGAGGTCGAAGAACAGCAGTGGCTTGCTGCCGAGAAGTTATCTGCGCGGGAGGTAGAATTGGCACAGCGCAAGGTGAACCTCGACAGCCACAAGGAAGAACTCGCCGCGTGGGAGCAAGCAATTGGCGGTGCTCTCCAAGAAGCAAGGGATGCCGCCGCGGCTGCCGAGGCCGCCAAGAAAGAGCTGGAGGTAAAAGTGGCGCAGCTGGAGACCAATCTCCGAACGAGCGGCGAGGAGCTCGCCGCGCTCAAGCGCGAGCTCGAGAAGGATGCTGCTGCCCATGGTGAGCTGCAAGGTCTTCTCACGGAGAGGAACAAGGAGCTCGGCGCTGCCAAGGACTCCAACGCGGATCTCGAGCTGAAGCTGGCCACGCTGATGCAGACGCTGGACGCCGCCAAGGAGCGAGAGGTGGCCTTGTCGGAGAAGATCAAGGCCGACGAGGCGCTGCTGGCGAGCATTGCCGTCACCCAGAACTCGTTCAGGGAGATGGTGGAGCACTCGACCGAGGGTCTGGTGAATATCGCCGCAGTCATCGACGGAGAGCTGGTGCAGCTGGGGATGGAGGACTTCGGGTACTCTTCCGACGAGCATCTGCAACCCAGCGCCAAGCTTAGCCTGTTCTTCAAGGGCGTGGCGATGGCCCTCCAGCGGCTTCGGGAGAAGATCCCAAAGCAGCTGGCCGACGAGTCGCGCAAGATTTGCACGGGAGTTCTTCAGAAGGTGCTGGTGAAGGTGGCTTTCCGCAACCCGGGCCTCAACCTCACCAACGTCCTCAGATCCCTGCCGCCCGACGCCGATCTGGAAGCGCTCAAGGCCCTTGTTGCACCCATTGTGGACAAGGTGAGCGAGATCAGGAGGGTTGAGGGTGGTCGCGTAGACTAGGCCGCCTGCTTTATCTTTTTCCTTGTCGCTGCTAGTCATGTCATAGGAACAATGTGTTAGAGCTACAACAAGTTATCTTGTAATATAACTTTATTTTGAATGATGATCACTATGTTATTTCCTTTACTAGATCTCTTGCTTTGTATGTTTCTACCCTACGCTTTTAGGGAACTTGTCGGTGCAGGCATCCGAGCCGCGAGCGCTGAGTGCGGGACGTCAGCAGCCTGCTGGCGGTGCCGCTCCGACAAGAAACCTTGTCGCGACTAGTTGTAGCACACTTAGGTTGTTGAGCGGACTCGAAACAAAGTAAGGGCGCATCTAGCTACGAGTTGGTTCCTCCGCGCACAGGTTTTTCATACAAAGCACAGTCGTTCAAGGAAGATAACTTAAAATTTAAAAACTAATTGCTCAGACTTTGGCAACTTAGCTTTTCTGTCGTTTGCTTCCCGGCAAGGCGAATCTTCCTTAAATGACGCCTGGTCC